>NC_039261.1:13512961-13612961 GCF_003368295.1 Carassius auratus | reverse complement strand
TCTTGTCACATGACCCGCGGTGCGCTTGCGGCATTCTGAAAAGTTGAAATGTTTTTACATTTTGCTGCATCTAAAACGTACCGAACCGAACCGTGACATCAGTGTATCGTATCGAACCGAACCGTGAATTTTGTGAACCGTTACACCCCTAGATTGGTCAGTGGTCAGTGGTCAGTGTTGTGAAGTCATTAACTTCACAAAGTGTCTTTCTGAACGATCTTTAATAGATGCTTGGCTTTCACTCTCAAATACACTGTAGAAGAGAGCAGTCCGTTTCATCACCAACAGAACTCTACCATGTATTGCTTGTAATGATCAATCTATCAATAGATGTTTCAAATATTTGATTGTTTTATTTTGTTGTAATTATTACATATTAAGACCTCTGATGTGGGACAGGCTACACATCTCCATTTTAAAGTATGTTATACTAAGTAGGTTTCATGCTAGCTTAATGTTATGCTATTAAATATATGTTTCTTTTTATAGCTTTAATGCTTACATTTTTGGGACCCCTTCTTTTATCTTTTCTTTTTTTGTTCTGTCTAAATTCTTCTGTGAAGATGTCATTTTGCCTGCACAGTTTCCAGCCACATATTCATATTTTTTCATATTCGAGAGTTCATAACAGAGGCTCCTCATTCTGCAAGGCCTGAATCATGCCACTGTTTCCAATTTGGGAGATTTTCCAACAAAAGTCTGTTTAAGCCTGCTTTCCTTCCCTGCATATGGGAAGTTCATGTCCTCAGTCTCCAGGTTTTTATCCAGGTTCACGTCAAGTGCTTCTTATAAGCCCTTACACCTCTTAAGTGGATTTTGGTTGTGTATATTGACACACTTAGCAGGGCTTTAGCAGAGAGCACATTGTTAGCGCTCACTGAAGGATGTTTGCTGCAGGTCATCTGCATGTATTCACAGTTTCTGGATTGACAGCTGTAGTGTAAACTGAGCTAGGTCAGTGCTCTGTAACATCATCAAGACAAACATCCACGTGAAGAAGAGCCGTCAGCTAATTGTGTTTTCAGCAAGAGCGCACAAGTCTAGACTTGTTTCGTTGTCTCAGTTTGTACAGAGAGTAAACCTAGTTATTTACTGCAAATTAATCTCAAAAGTAAATTCTCAAGAGAAGGCAGAGCATGTCACAATGAGACGTGAGGAATGAGGGTTACATATCAATTTGCCGTTTTTGTTGATAGAGAGTCAATATGATGTATCTCTTGTCATTCGTTTTACTGTGGGTAACCGATCTTAAAACGGTCTTGTTTTCATCAGTGCTGTATGAGTGACGAGTGTTCTCTCATGACTGCCTGTTTAGCACTGACCCCTTGTGGCCATGCGGAGCTACAGCAAGCGCTCAGGTCAAATCAAGATAGGATTTGTATTATTATTGATTTTTGATGGTTTGTTTGTTTTTACTATTATATTTTGCTGTTTTTTTATTTTTGCTTTATTTTGTCTGTGCCATATTGTTTTATAAACAACACTCTGACATTTTACATAACTGTACCTTTTATTCATGTTTTGTTTTATTATTTTACCTTGTTTTCATTTTATTTTTATGATTTTATTTTGTTATTATATTTTTATATAATTTATTTATTTTTTTCTTGTTTTTTTATAAATTATATAAATTGTATAAATATATATATATATATATATATACTTTTTTTTCTTATCTTTATTTTTGGGGCAGACCATATATAATCATATATATTACTATGGAAATCAAAGGGGACTATGGGCAAAAGTCTGATATTGAGCAAAACTGTGCCTTTTATTTTTATTTATCACATTTATGTTTTCTATTACTTTTATTCTGTTTTCCCGCCTTTTTTTTTTTTTTTTTTTTTCACCATATATGATTATATTGATCATCATGGAAGACCAAAGGGGATTATGGACAACACTCTGACATTTAATAATACTGTACCTTTATTTGTATTATTATTATTATTATTATTATTATTACTTTTTATTATTATTATTTAATATAGTTCTATACTATATTAATTACTATATAATTATCTTTATATAGTTTTATTTTTACTTTTGCCATGTCATATAGATTTGGGATGGACAGCACTCTGATATTTAACACCGCTGCTTCTCAGGTGACTTGAGTTTGAGTCCTGGCTCGAGGTCTTTAGCCAGTTCTGTACCATCTATACACACTTATATATGTATTTCTTTTATCATGCCATATATTGTATGTGTCACTTTAGAGTCGGTGTGTCTCTGTCTTTGTCTTCCAGATTGCTAAGCTCAGGCTCCAGCTGCAGCGCAGTAAGCAGAGCGGAGGCCGTCAGTGTAAGGACAGTAAAGAGCGTCTCTCTCCCCTCCACAGCTGTAGCAGCACCTCCATTACTGCCCCGAGCATCAGCACAGCCAGCCAAGCTCCGGTCCGCACACGTTACACCACTGTATGCACTAAACACATCCAGCTGCACTTAGTTAAACCTGAATTTGTGTGGTCTCCATCTTCAGTCATCCATGTCGAAGTCCGCACAGATGCCACTGTCCAACATCACGGTGCCAAAGCCCTCCATCTCCAGGGTCCCCAGCAGCATGGAGGGCATCAACCACGAGCTGGAGAAAGTCTTCATCAAAGACAACGACGAGAAAGAGGAGCTCAAGGTAAAGACATTATCACATCATGTTTAGCATGAAAAAGAATGTGGTGAAAAAATAGAGATGCTTTATATTTTCAAACTCTATAATTTCTGTGACTGTCTCTCAGGCGCTGGAGGTTCCTGACGGGCGGCGGGCTCCGTTTCCTCCTCAGCAGCGCAACACTCAGACGTCATCGGGGCCTGGACGCTCCAGCAGCTGCTCCAGCCTGTCGCCCTGCCCCTCGCCCGCGTGCCCGCCCCGCTCACACGACGGCAGCCCGTACTCCACCGACGAGATGCTGGACGACAGAGACAAAGGTCAGACCTCAAAGAGCAGTTTCTAGCTCATATCGCATGCTGAGAGTTTGCGTTGGCGTCTGATATGACTCCAGAGGGTTGTTTGTGATTCTGTCCCGCAGACAGCGGCAGCAGCTCTCCTCTGCCTAAATTCGCCTCCTCCCCAAAACCCAACAACAGCTACATGTTCAAACGGGAGCCTCCAGAGGGCTGCGAGAAGATCAAAGTGTTTGAGGAAATGACGTGAGTGGTGTTTGGAGCCTCAGATAGCACACTACTCTTCTGAGCACAGCAGGCAGTGAATACTACAACTTCAAGAGTGATGCATAAACCAGAATAACTGTCACCGTGAATCGACAAAAGAACATGGAATTGGATTTAAAATGCGGGAAAAGATGATGCATATTTCATGCTGATGTAAACATCGGTGAAACTTGTTTATTGTTGCATATTTATGGCAGAGAAAATAAATGCTGCTTGAATTTAAAAATGAAAGGTGACCAATATCCTGAAAAGTCTGTGTTACAGAGACGGACTCGAAATAAATTTTTTTTTTTCATTCAATCATTTTTAAGAGTTAAATCTCTTTGTTTTTTTGGACTCATTATATCTGTAAAAGAAAACCCACCCAATTCTACCGCGACTTTCTGCAAAATTGAGCAAAAACATATCGTTGTGTTTAAAATGTAACACAATATCAACTTCTTATATTACCTTTTGATTACATTAAATCTCCGTTATATTAATCCTCTACTGCTTGTCTGCCACTTTTGACTGAAAAAAATTATGCTTTGATTTATGTATTATTTATTTTTTCAGAATGATGTGAAACTTGGTGACTTTTGTGGTGCTCGGCTTTTAAAAAAGGGCACAATATTGCTATACGTGGTCAGAAATAATAACCTTTGGAATTGAATAGGAAATAAAAAAAGATACAGAAAGAAAAGCACAGAACAATAAAGGGTTTAAAGAGTGCAAAACGGACACACACAGCCCTGTGTATTTATACAGAGAGCTATACAGGTGTCTTTTTTATCAGCAGATAAGATTACAAGTGTGACCCAAAAGTCAAAGCCTTTAATGACATATTTCAGTCAGCAGAAATCCAAATTTGGCCATCATAAAGCCCCCTATATTATGAGAACTCAACAGTGGCTTAAAAGGACAGAAGGTAGTTCCTCTGACTCTTAACTGCTGAGCTGTGCTACACACTGTGTGTCTTTAGTGCTTCATTTAGAGCACTGTCCTAAATCACTGTCCTGTCTCTCTCAGGTCCAGACAGTCAGCCGCCGTCCCTCTTTTCTCCTGCCCTGACAAAAACAAGGTCAACTTCATCCCCACCGGCTCTGCGTTCTGCCCCGTCAAGCTCGCGGGACCCCAGCTCCAGCACTCGGGCTCCCAGCAGGAGGACGAGGAGAAGGAGGAGAGCCAGGCCGGCCCCAGCGGCTCCCAGCACCACCACGTGCCCACTCAGGTCTCCACCAGCACCAGCACAGACGACCCTCCTCAGTCTCCCTCCCAGCCGCACAACTTTGAAGTCAGCTAAACGCGGCCGAGCTGGTGTCGGTGTAGAGGACCGTTCGTTCCCCGCCCCAAACCTCCTCTTCTCTCTCTGATGGACCCCACCTTTGTGCTGAATCTTTACTATCTGCATGGCATAGCGACCGCGGCCCGAACGAGAATCACAAATGCACAGGCAGCCGAAAGGTTGGAGGACAGCGGCTGGACGGGAACGGCGTCTGAGGACGCGTTTTTGGGAAAAGGACCTTAGAATATGCAAATCCAAAATTCAAATGGCTTCACTGTTATCTCGATAAATGAGTGAGAGTCTCATACGGAAATCTTATTTATTAAATTTGCCTATCTGATAAGTTCAGTCACATTCCAGACATTCCCGGTGTGTGTGTGTGTGTGTGTGTGTGTGTGTCGGATGTGGTACTTTTCCATCTGGTTTGATTCTGAGTTGTTCCCCAGCAAACGCAGCTTTGCTTTCATCGTGTGCTTAAAATTTAAGCAGAGTGGCTTTTGTGAGCACTATAATCAGCGCAAAGCCACCGACTTACGAGGAGAAGGACGACTGACGCTTTCAGGAAGGTCTTACTAGTGTCAGGGCATGCATTTGAAACTGATCGTATGTTTGACATTAAATTATGTGTCGTGTTCTCTTTCAACATCCACAGTATGAATAAGCTCTCTCTCACTATCAATATATCTATATATGAAAAGTCTCTATATAAAGAAACAGCTTGTTTGAAGTTAACTGTGTATTGATGTGTTATGTGCATTATGGGAGCGGAGCTGTACTCCACGGGTTGATGACGATGTTTTGTTTTCACACTTTGTTGCACAGTGTCTGCCTGCGGCCCACCTCGCTTCAGGTGCATCACACGCGCTTTAAACTCAGGTGAAACTCCGTCTCATTCACCGTCGGGAGGCTTGAGTGCATCGGACACGCTGCGACTCCAAAACATCCTCACAGTCACTATATGACACACATTAGCATTTAATATGACACAGGGTGCGACATGCATTTCTGTCTGTTGCACTACTGTTTAACTGGCATGTTGGTACTGATTTTTTCTCTTTTTGACATTCCATAATAAGCATTTTATATGAATATTGAAATTTAAATTTCAAGAATAAAATAATAACATTATGAGATTAAAATACACCAAGAAAAGACAGTTAATTTATTTGCTTATTATGTGAATCCCGTTATTTACATCTACTTTTAAACTTCATTCATTTATTTATATATATATATATATATATATATATATATATATATATATATATATATATTTTTTTTTTTTTTTTTTTTTTTTTTATTATTATTATTATTTATTTTTTTTGGGAACATTGCAACTTTATTCTCATAATATCTTGTAACTTTTACAGCTATTATAAAAATCTCTTACATTTTTTTTCAGCTTTAACATGCTATTAGGGCATGCTGCTGGTGGTGGTTTACAAAAAAAAAATTAACAAAGATTTCACAAAAAAATCTGCCTATTTTTAGGACCATTAATATCGATTTTTTTTTTTGTCATGGTGACTTTTTTTGTTCTTTTTTTTTTTTTTTTTTTTTTTACATGACAAAAACATTTCCACCATAAATTCATTAAAATCAGCAAAAAATATATACAAAAATAATCATGATGCATTAATGGAAATAATATTTTTCACAATAGGCTAATAGAAATTTGAGGCTAAATGAATTTAATTGTCAAAAATGATACACAGCTAAATATCTTATTGGGCCAAAAACAAATGTTCTTTCCATTTAAACACTTTTTTTTCTTTCTTAAATGTGGAGAAATATGAAATTGAGATTCACATAAAAGCTTGGCTTTATGCAAGCAGAATACGTTTCAGTCATAAACCACCAAGCCTCAAGTATTTCTATCAATCTATGCCCAAAGGTTTTGTCATCTGCAGTTCAACAAAACCGAATCCATTCACATTATCATACATGTTTATACAAATGTTAGCTGTTGTGACTACAAAAGCAGGCGTTTAGGTTTTTCACTGATTATGAATAATAATTAACATTTGTCCAGAAACTAAAGACAGGCAAGCATTAGTCATTCGTCAGTGAATAATGGTCTCAAAGCAACATTTTTATTTTGCCAAAAAATAGCATATTGTGCTTTTGCAATCAATAGAAAGATATTAATTTACCCATCTCATACAATCAACCATTGACGACCAACATAATATTACACCATCAATAAGAAACAATGCAACCTTTTATGCTGCACCTTATATCAAAAGACCAAGTAGTTTAGTAAAAGATAAGTGAAGGGTTTGCAATAATCATGCTCTTTTGTCTTAAATGCTTGGATATCTGCATAATGTCATGTGATTCTGGAGCCTGATGTCATCGACTGCTATCAAAAGCAGCACATTGCTGGCCATCACGGGAGAAGTGTTTGTAGATCAGGTGAAATGTCAGGAAGACCTGCTGTCTGTTCACACACACAAAGGCAATAAAGCATTTTATTGTTGTGACTGTCCAAACCAGATATGTGTGTGAATGGAGGACATCATTTGATTTGAAGAGGAAAAATATTGACTGAGGACGACAGAACAAAACTGTTTTGGAAGCATATCACCTGCGTAGTGATCACTCTTTGCCTATAGCCACGTCCCATGTCAAGAGAATGATTTTTAAAGCCTTTAGCTTGAGTTGTTTTCCTGCTGCTGAGCTTGCGTGAGGTTATAGACTCACTGTCCGTGTCTGGTGACCGTATCAAAAGCCACACTTTCTTCAACTTTTAGCCACAAGCGGCTAATTGTTCCTTTATTTCAATAATAGAAATACTATGTCTTATTTAAATAAAATAATCATTAGAAATAAAATCCGGTCTCCTCTCCATCTTTCCTAAGATAGTCTGTTACAGCTCAGCGTTCATGCTTCCTAAAAACTATTTATTTGTAGTCCAAGAGATCTTTTTATTTTTAAGCAAATTTGTTTTATGGGGACTTTTTGAAATACCAAAAGATGCCTAAAAGGTTGTAATAAAACCAAGCAATGAATGTTTCAGTAATTTCAATGGAATGCAAAAGTCATTGTCTTCATAGGGAAATGTAATCAACTGAATTGTATCTTTAGCCTATAAACCTAAAGACAGATCTACTGTGAGCTCCAAAGTTTGCTATGTGCTTTTGTTGAAGCCACCAGTTTGCATTATTTGAAGATTTTTTATTTAATTTATATATATATATATATATATATATATATATATATATATATATATATATATATATATATATAATGTTTAACAGCAGAGTTCATTGTGAAAAACTACATTACCCATGATTCTGCTAAAAAAAAAAGAGCATCTATCAGAGAGCAGCTTGGCACAAATCACTACCAAAGAACTTGAAGGAAACCAATAAAAGAACCATTTCTTCAAATAACCGTTTCTTAGTTTAAATAACATTTTAACAATCTACTACAAACCCATTTCCAGTATAAAGACCCTTCTGTACAATGGAAATGTTTCATGGATATAAAAGTTCTTCATTAACCATCAATGCCAGTGAAAACCTTCATTTTTAAAGTGTGTTCCTAGTTGCTTGAAGTCATAAGACAAACAGATCAACACTGAACTCTTTACTGACTGAAAATCTTAACTTCAGATTATATATGTTCTTCCAAATATTTTTTTATGTTCTTCAGAAGAAAGCAAGTCTGAAAACATGAGAACGAGTAAATGATGAACTATTGTTCATTTTTAGAAGTGAAAAGAAGGGAAAGGGGTGTTCTAGTCTCTAGGACTTGACAGGAGTCACATGTGAGGACTGATGAAGAGGGTTGAGGAAGTTCAGCTGTCAGGATTCAGTCCTCAGGGCTTTTCAAAGGCATACGGCTCACCTTCTCTGCAAGACAAATTATTCACAGCTTCTGGCTCTGTTCGACTTTAGAGGACAGCATGACGGAGACTCTTGTGAAGGGCACAGACTGTGATGAGAACAAACTGATCAAATGTATTGCGGGGGACTGAAGGATAGTTTTGCATTATAAGCTTTGAGATCTAGTACAAAAGCAGACTTAAACAGTCATAGACCAACATGAGTACTGAAGGAGAATCAACAGAAACTGATTTTACACTATAGATGAAACTTCTGACTACAATATATATTCTTTTATTCAGCAAGGACACATTAAACTGATCAAAAGTGACAGTAAAAACTGTTACAACATCTCTATTTTAAACTAATGCTGGTCTTTTTACTTTCTGTTCTTCAACACTGATGATAAGAATAAATGTTTCTTGAACTGTATCAAACTGAATTCCTGGAGGGCCGGAGCCCTGCAGAGTTTAGATTCAATAATTAAACACACCTGATCCATTTAATCAAATACTTCAGGCTTATTTGAGAGCTACTGTATGTGTGTTGGAGCAGGGTTGGCTCCAGCCCTCTAGGAATTGAGTTTGACGTTCAAACAATTATTGCATTTCTTCTGTGGGGAAAAAATATCTGAATAGCTGACTAACACTATTTACATTTCTGTATGCCAATGAAGAAAGAAAGCCAGGCTTACAACGACATAAAGGTGAGTATATGATGACATTTATTTTCAAGGGGAATCATCTATTAACTCGTTAACCAGTATTATGGCTCAGACCCATGGAAGAGGTTTTTAAACAAACAGGCAACACAACAATTCACAATAGGTCCAACATTGTGCTCTGTAATATACTAGGCTAATAGTAGTGTATTTAAGACTTTAGGTCTTAACTAGTGTAGAACCTTATGCTGTCTTCATGCTTGAAGTGGTGTTAAAATCCTTACATCTATTTTTTTTTTTTTTTTTTGTGAAATGTGAATGTCTAAATCGCCTTGGATTTGTGTGTATTTATTTTTGAGACTTTCCTTGCAGCGAACTAACACGTGAATTGCTTTTTTGTGAATATAGGCTATTTGTTTCGTGCCCATGAATTGGTTTTCATGCATGTGAATTTGGATACGCACGTGTGCATCGTGTCTTTTACGTGAATTATTATTATTGAGTCTAATCTGCTTCCATAAAGAAATGTACAAATATTTTTTTTTTATATTCTTCCACCAGTTCTAGGATTATAACACGTAATAGTTAAAAGGTAAACTGACTCGTTTGGTGTCTTTGTGTACAGCAGAGGGCGCTGTTCTACGAAAACCAGATTAACGAAAGCAATGTTTTGGGTGTGATGAGCTCGGTGCTGAATCAGTTCAGGGAGATTGTTAACAAAGATGCTGTGTTAGTGTATATGGAACTGGTCCTGTCATCTTATAATTGCTGTATTGATTGTGTGTAGGAGGTATATGAGTCGTCTGGCTCAGAGGTCTTACTGTTGTACTGCAGTTTAAGATTAACTGCTGCTGAATGGGGGTGAATTTTAGCTGACCTTACATTTATGCTGAAGAATCAGATGCTACAGTCAGGTCTATTCAGCACCATTCACCACTAACAAACTACAACGTCATGAGTCTTCGGCTGTTTGTCTGTCTATAGTGTTTGCTTATAACATGAGGGTGCAAAACACTGTCATACTTTCAAAATGCAGTCACTGCAGATATTTGACCTAATCATGTTACAAGATATTCAAACAGATTTGCCTGGGAGGTTTTATTTGATGTCTGTCTGATGCATTGCAGTGTTTATTTGTTCTGGAGTGCTTTCAACATGCAAAAACAAAAACATTATAATTTAAAAACATGACCTTAATTAGACATTAGGCTATCACAGCTCTGGTTATGCAAACAAAATAGTTTTTTTTTTTTTTTTTTATGTGTGCTGTACAAGGAATCTGTTAGAGCAAATACAGGCTAACTCTAACAAGGCCACAAGTTGTGTTTTATTTTTTTATTATTTTTTATTATTTATCTAGAATTATAGACTTGGATGCTGCTCAGCTCTGGAAAGTTCTCAAAAACAAAATGAAAAGGAACCCATGAAATGGAAAGGCAAATAAATAAAATTATTTTGTTTACATTACAGATTTCTCTAAAAGAAAGTAAACAAAAAAAAAACTTTACAGGATTCTGATTTCTCAAAACAAAAAAAATAACAAACAAAAGTAAATACAGGCAAAACTAAACAAAAATTATCTGAAAACAAACCATTTCGTTTTGTTTATAGCAGCATTCTGATTTCTCCAGAAAAACAAACAAACAAACAAAATCAATTTCATTTCAACAGCATTCTTATCAAAAACAAAGCTCAAACCTTCGTTTACAGCACTCTGATTTCTCATTATATGATTACCTCAAAATAAAACACTACATTCTGTTCACAATATTCTTATTTCCAGTAACCCGATTTTTCATAATCTGAATTCTCAAAAACTAAACAAATTTTGTTCGCAATATTCTGATGTCCCAACATCTGATTTTGCAAAAACAAAGCAAAACAAAAACTTATTCACAGTATTCCAATTCCTTATAATCTGATTTCTCAAAATAAAATATACAAAAACAAAATGGTTATGAACACAACAAAAGACAACAAAACAGAACAGTTATGAATGTTACTACAGGTACGGCGCAAAACCAAACAGCCCCACGATTATAACATGAATTTCATCATGATACAACCAGATGCCCACCTTTAAAGAGGGTCTGCAACAAGAAAATGATCACTGTTTCCTATCTAATCCTATTTCCATAAACAGACCTGCGACTGGTATTCCAGTAAAACATCATCAGGGATCATTGATATAGCATACTATGCAAAAGTCAGAATGGAAAATATTTATTCCTAATGTTCTGTTGTTCTGCTTGTGTATTAAATATGCAGTAAATCTGGATGTCCCCATGACTGGCATTGCTTACAACAATAATGACACTACTGCACATGCTTATTATAACAATAGTAAACTTGAGGAGTTGATCAAATGTTCCTTTTAAATACTACTTCTAATATCCATTATAAAAATTCATATTAATAGTATGCTTCAAAATGCTTCTTTTTCTCAACGTTGACTGCTAATGCTGGTAAAACAATCAGACTGGTAATCTAATACCTAAACTATTTCTTATGTTCAGGATCATAAATATGGGTTTCCTCTTCTGCTTTAGACTTTGCAACATCTATTCCTGGAAAAACTAAGCTTTCCTTGGAAGAACGGGACTGGGAATTCTTATGCTTATCAGTCTTTATGGTATTTAGATTTATAATTTTTTTCCTGGCAGTAAAAAAAAAAATAACACAGAATGAAAACCTTTTTTTTAATTTTTTTTTATGTGTTTTAAGGAATGGTGTAAATCAGAGTGCTGGTCTATGAGTGAGTGTGAGGTCAATGTATGTGACCCTGGCTAGCAGGATCAACATTAGGAACTTTCCCCACTCACAAAGGGATAACACCAGCATGAAGAAGGATTACTCGTTTCCAGGAGCAAAAGCAAGCATGTCTGAACCTCTACAGAGTGCCTGTTGCTTTAATTCACGTTGGCAGTTTCAAGCCTGGGCCATCATTAATCCAGTATTACTCACTTCCCAGGTGACTATCACTGCCTTGTCAGCCCATTTAGATCTTCATAATCCATAAACCTCTTAATCCAATTGTGTAGCAGCATCATGACATATCCCAAACTGCTATCTGTACAGAGAAAACGCATAAAGAGGATCCAGATCTGGGCTCAGTGTAAACATAAGATGGTTTAGATCCTACCTTTCTGATCACTTTGTCTGTTTAAATGGGGAATCATCTCAATTAAAACCTGGAAAGTATGGAGTGCCACAAGGATCTGTCCTAGGCACCCAGCTATTTTCAATATACAGTACATGTCCCTTGGTAATATTATCAGAAAACACTGGATTGGTTTCACTGTTATGCTGCTGATACTCAACTGTATATTTTAACAAGACCATATGAAACTTCTAAATTGTTTAAGGTAACAGTGTATTAAAAATCTAAAAGAATGGACGACCAATAATTTTCTCGGATAAGACCGAGATATTACTTTTTTGACTAAAATACAATACATAATAGATTAAAAATTAACATCTAGACTGATGTACTGTTACTTCCTCTACAGTCAAAAATGTGGGTGTTATTAAAGACAGCAACATGTCTTTTGAAAATCACATTAGCAATGTTACAAAAATAACTGAAAATGTTACCTGTTTCTGATACAAAAAAGCTATTTCATGCATTCATGGACTATTGGAGTACTGTAATGCACTTCTAGGTGGTTGTCCTGCATCTTCAATAAACAAGCTACAGGCAGTACAAAATGCAGCAGCTAGAGTCCTTACCAGGTCAAGAAAATATGATCATATTACCCCAATTTTACAGCCTGTGCACTGGCTTCCTATTAAGTTCTAAATGGTTTAGCTGCTGTGTACCTTACTAGTCTTCTACCACACTACAATCAATCACACTCCCTAAGGTCACAAAACTAGGATAGCAAAGTCCACTAAAGGAGGTAGAGCTTTTTCGCATTTGGCTCCCAAACTCTGGAATAGCCTTCCTGATAACGTTTGGGGTTCAGACGTTCTCTCTTTTTAAATCTAGATTAAAGTCCCATATCTTTAGCCAGTCATTCAAATAATGTATCTCATAATCTTGTGCATTTGATCAGATGTAACTGAAGTACATTTTTATTCTTTTGCTAGGGTTGTACACAGCATTTTTTGCTTAGTTGGAACAGCAGCTACGCAAATTTTTCTCTATTACCTATTTTTTCTGCCACAGGGCTATGAATTGCACCAGCTTCAGTCTGGATCCAGCCCTTACAAAGACCTGAGATGACCGAACACCTGAGAAGAGATGATGCAAACCTCCCAGAGGACCTCAGAGGATGCTAATCCTCAGACAACATACAAAACTAGCTACCAAATATTGCATTACATGACATTAACCATCTGCTTGATCTGTACCCTATATTTCTGCCATTTCTGCCACAAACAAAACAAAAAGCAAAACAAAAACGTGTTCTGTACTGTTTGTGTGTGTCTGGTCAGGATGCATGGGCTGATGTTGTTTACTAAAGCCTCCTAATAAGCGCGTGTGATTATGCCGTGTAACTCGCGCCAAGGGACGAAATGTTTAGGGTTTTATCCTGTCGTCTCCATGGTTACACACCTGCCCAATAGTGCCCAGAGGATTAGGTGTGTAACGTAACCATAGAGACGCGCGCGCCATGAGAAGGCTGGATCTAGAGCGCGCCTCTCTCTCGCTCGCGCGCTCGTCAGTGGTTCGCCGCGCGCTTCTGTGGATGCAACACTGTCCAGACACGTCAAACAAACCCAAACAATGACATGATCTGCAACAACACGACAGAGACACTCCATTATCTGACTCACTGAACCGATCGCGCGCCTCCGTCTGCTCGCCGTTTGCCGGTAAGTGTTTGGATGGGATCGCATTATGCGTTAAATGATTATTATTATTAAGTCAAAGCTGCGTTTAAAAGGCAACGAGTGCATCGTTGTCAGCTATCATGCACGAATCGATTATGTTTTATTTAAATGCATTTGTTAATGCAAACTGAATTTGAGAAACAGTGACATTCTGTGCATTGCATGAATGTTGCAAAACCTCTCTCTTGCTGCATTTATTTTCACTCCTGCCTATATGTGCTCCGTTTCCATCAAGCCTCAGCTGTATGCCTTTTTATTTGTAGTTATCCCCTTGATCATTTAAAAGAGATCTGTTTTAGTTTTATGATTAATTTTAGGTGTATTTTCCTCCACGGCGAAATATGGATGTCCAATTTCACTTAATAACAAGACGCAATTTGCGTTAAATGGTTTATCAAAGACCTTGCATTAAACTTAGAATTTTCATCTTGCCATTAAAGACATTATTTAGAAAATAAATAAATAAATAAAAGACATTATTTAGAAAATAAATAAATAAATAAACAGACAATTCAATGTGCACACATATTCTGTAGATGTTTATGGACGTTAATGTTGCTTACTGATAATTGAACACATTTCCAAGTAGACAGTTTAGTGTTTGTATGTAGCCTAGATGTTTACAGACATTTTAACGTCCTTGTGAGTTTTATACAAGGATGTAGCCTACTGGAATTGTGGCATGTGCTAAAGAAATATTTACAGCACTGAATCTATACACATAGTAGCTTCCTTTTATGAAAGATCAACAGATTTCAAGCACTGACACTTTAACATGAAATCTGTTTCTCGGTGGCTGATAATGCACAGCTTATGAGCTGATAAATGTGATTGATTTATGGTGGATCTGTTGATTGTTGGGTTTGTAAAGTGAATCAATCCGAGCTGTTGTTTAAGTGTTCTGTATCTATATGTCTATCACTGGTGTAGTGATCCCTGTGAGTCGATACGTTAAATCCATAAAGTGTCTGAAGGCCGTGAGGGTGGGAAAAGGGCGGTTACACCTTTCACTGATTTAAGTGCATCATCCGTTTGAGAGAGCTACGGGAGGGCAGTAAAAGATCTGATATATAGGTCTGTTCACAGCTGCCAGACTATTTGGTGCCTACACACTAATGTTCGGTCAAAGGCCATGTTGGATTTAATAGGATCAAGAAATGCGAGGTATTTCCCAGTAAATGGGCTCATTAATCAATGCTCTTAATATGTCCAGATTCTGAGAAGTGTCACTCAAATACTATGGTAAAGCCGGGAACAAGCCCAGGAGGATGGAGAATGTAAGTGTTGTCGTGGTTCTTTTAGTGAAGTCAGAGGTCTGATGTTCGTTTTTGTTGTTCTGATCCATTTTTCAAGAACCTGCACATATTTGTTGTGTTTCGTTGTGTGCAGGAGGTGAAGCGTTTAAGAAACCCTTGGCTTTTTCACAACCTCTAGGTTGAAGTAGAGTGTGAAATAAACCATTTGTTTTTGTTGTGTGCTCCTGGGCCTGGATTTTGTGCTGCTTATACCAGGCTATACTTATTTGTGCACTGGGCTCGGACTCAGGCTGGCTCCTGATGGCAGTAAATCTGTGATTTATAGTTTTTGTTGAGCTTGGTTCAGAGGTGCTGATTAGATTCTGTGGTACTTTCTGAGGCTGTGCTTCTGTGGCGTTTAGCAGCCATCCTGTGAAGTGTCTTTCTGTTCCTGTCAGTGAGCTGCCATGTTCAAATTATGCTCATCTTTGTGAATGCACTTGTGCACGTTTTGGCAAATGCTACTGTGACATTTTACTTTACATCTACAGGTTGGAAATTGACTATTAGTTACTTAAAATGAGTATGTTTATAGAGGTAATTAAATAAAAAGTTACACTTTAGATTAGGGAACACATATTCATTATCTACCAAGAGTTTTCCCCTCAATAAACTACTAGTTTGCTGCTTATTGATGGTTAGTAAGACAGTTGTTGTAGTAGTTATCTTTAGGTATATGGCTAAGTTAAGGGATCTAAATCTAAAATATGGTCATGCAGAATTAATATGGAATTAATATGTGCTTTGTAAGTACTAATAAACAGCTAATAAAATGCATGCTTCCCTGATCTAAAGTAAACTCAGATAAAATTATAGATATAGTTGGAAGACATCTTTCATAAGTGACATGAAGGTCAGAACCATTATACAGTCTTTTTCTCAAAAGTTTGGAATCAGTAAAATAATTTTTTTTAATGTTTTTGGCATAATTATGATGATAATTTGACATGATAATGCTCAAAATTATGCTGATAATCAATGTTAGAAACAGATAAAAAAAAAATTTGTTGAGACTGAGGTACAAACCTTATGTAACAGTAATGTATTTACTGTCTTTGAAACAATTTAATGCATCTTTGCTAATAAAAGTGTTTTTTTTTTTTTATGAGCTGTCCAATGCTGCCACTAGGGGTGCTCTAGCAAGCATTGGTGTGAATTATTTTCTTCTTCTACAGTCAGTTTCCTCTTTTAGGTAAACAAATGGCATTGGCAGAGAATGTCTAAGGCCGGTGACACACTGGCTGCGTGGCGTCTCTGCTGTGTGTCAGGAGCGTGGTGGATGCCTCGCGTTTTCAGTTTGTTTACACACCAGAACCGTGCCTGACGCGGCGCTGGTGCGCTGCTGCTACTGTAGGTGACAGAGAGGGAGACCGCCCCGACAGACCAGGATCTTGTCTTCACGACAACAATATCAACTTTTGCACACCTACACCTACGCCTACTGGCCTGTTCTCAAGTCCATTTAAAGTTTCTTTTTTTTAAACAGTTGTTTGAAATGGATTGAATCATTATTTATAATAATCTTGGAGATTTTTGAATTGCCTAAATCATAAATGCAGCGGGGTTGAAGCCTGCAGTGATGTTTTTCTTTTGTTATTGCAGCCGTCCCCTCTGCATATATATTTTTTCAAGAATGTTGCACTCCTGTTGCGGTTTGTTATTCTGCACGAAACTTCATGCCAATGAATAAGTAATATTGCTGACTTGTGCGTTTCCAGCGCTGTCTTTACGTTCGTCCATGATTTGACGTTGAAAAAGGAAACGTCTTTTTTTTGGACATGGAAAATCAATTCTACAATCGATTCAATGAACACTTATGTCTTAGAAATCGAAAATGATTTGTTCACAAAAGTGACAGCCCTAATGGCTAAGAATTCATTTGGACAACTTTAAAGGTGTTGTTCTCAGTATTTCGATTTTTTTTTTTTTTTTGCACCCTCAGATTCCAGATTTTCAAATAGTTGTATCTTTGGCAAATATTGTCCGATCCTACAAACCATACATCATTGGAAAGCTTATTTATTCAGCTTTAAGACAATGTATAAATATCAGTTTCAAAAAACTTTACAATTGAGATTGGTTTTGTGGTCCAGGGTCACATATGTTAGCAAAAGACTCTTAGAACTTGGTACACTTTGAATACAAATCATGCCTTCTTTTCCTTACAGTGAAAGGCAAACAGGCCCCCATCTTTCTCCAGTAATTGCAGCATCATAACGCTAGGATTAAACTCACAACCAAAGGGCACATTAAATATGCAGCTACTCTGCGGTCGACTGCAACCCTTACACTGAGTGCTGCTACTCTTTCTTTAGCCCTCTATCGTTTCCTCACTCATGCATTTTCTGGCTGAATTTAGAAGAGTTTGATAACCAGTGACGTACAAGGTCTCATATGATACACGGAGAGTGAGAAGAGCGTGTGAGAGATAGACGGGTGTAAATCAGTGTAAGTCTGCTGTGCGCTAACATGAATCAATGTTCCCCAAACCTCCATCCAAACGCACCACGGAGAGAGTTCACTTCATCACCCACTGTGGAAAAAGAGAAATTGAGATGAAGAATGAGGGAATAAAGTGAATAAATGTTTGATTTTTTTCATTTACTATTGTTTAACCTGACTAGTCAATTAAGAACAAGATGCTTATTAACACAAGAATATTATCATTTTGAAAAAGGAAAGAGACTCAATTAAAGGAACATTTCACCCAGAAATGAACTGGAGTGGATTATTATAATGTTTTTATCAGCTGTTTGGACTCTCATTCTGACGGCACCCATTCACTGCAGAGGATCCATTGGTGAGCAAGAGATGTAAAGCTAAATTCCTCCAAATCTGTTCTGATAAAGTAACAAACTCATCTACGTCTTAGATGACCTGAGGGTGAGTAAATCTTCAGTACAGTTTTATTTTTGGGTGAACTGTTCCTTTAAGTGGCCTTTTGTTTCATTAATATTATATTATCCACAAGTACTGCTTTTTTTTTTGCATGACAGATTTAAATTTAAATTCAATGCAACAGCTTGGAAAAGAGCAGAAGGAGAAATACTGGCTTGGAACATTTAGGTATGAAAATAATGAAGCTCTTTGAGTGAACGATCAATTTATATGAATGTTATACATCACAGCAGACATCAAACTGAAGGAAATAAACAATGCATAATGCAAGATACATTGAGTAATTTTTAATTGAGAACAACTATATAAGTTACGATGATAAACAGAGAACATAAGAGCTGCCCGAACACAGTTTATATGTACCTCCTTCCCATTCTGTCTGATAACTGTGGCATGGTTAACTAAGAAGCGAGAGATTTTCGGAAGAGGGCTGAGAAAGGAAGCAGTGAGGGAGGAGAGCAGGAACGTAGGATGACAGGGACAAGAAAAGAAACACGGAAGGCCCATTCATTTTGCTCATTCACACGTGCTGCTACAGATGAGATTGGGTCTTCATTTTAGCTAAATGTTCTGTACCACGTTCTAGTTTTTTCTGTTCTTTGTATTTCTGGACTTTGTGGATTTAATGTACTGACATAGTCGCTCTTTGTTCCCTTTCCCTCTCTTCCAAAACACTGTCCTAAGGCAATCTAATCATGAAATCACGAAATCTCAAACTTCCAACCATAATCACATTCCATCGCTTGTGAAAAAGAAGTGTGCTTTCAGGAATAGTTTACCACAAATTAAAAATTGCTGAAATTGTACTCACCTAGTCCATCCAAGATGCAGATGAGTTTATTTCTTTCTATGAACAGATTTGTAGAAATGTATCCTCTGCAGTGAATGGGTGCCATCAGAATGAGAGACCAAACAACTGATAAAAACATCACAATAATCCACAAGTAATCCACACCACTCCAATCCAACAATGAACATCTTGTGAAGTGAAAAACTGTGTTCACAAGAAACAAATCCATCAATAACTTCAAACGCGTCCTACAGTATATCCATAATATTGCTTTCTCCAGTGAAAAATGAAGTGAAAAACACTTCTAAAGATGCCGTTGGATTTCAATTTTAATGTGAAAGGATTAAAGTATTTTGTCTGGTGGAAACTTTATTATGGATGGTAGTCTGTTATTTTAGGTTTAAGTTAAAACACCTTTGTGTTTACAAAGATAAAGCAAGAAGTTTTTGGCTGGCATCCATGTGACAACCCTCTCCATTAAATAAAACAGAATCAGAGATTTCTTTACTCTGTGAAACTTCATAAGTCGTGAAAATGGACTCAGTCCTCGTTCAAAGCCTTAACTGAGTGTGAAGTATTTCATGTCAGCATTTGCAAAATGCTCAAATGCTGGTACATTTGGTACATGGTAGTTTTTCAGTTCAGACTATTCCTTTGATTCTCTCTCACTCTCTCTCACACACACACACACACACACACACACAGCTAATGGTGTGTTAATGGAGAGAGTGTTGTGGGCTGCTGTAGTCCAGGCGAGCGTGACTTTAGCATTACTCATGCCGTGACACAGCATAGCTCTTGCGATGAGAGAAACCTTATACAGACAGCAGCAAGAGGACTGTGTGTTTGAGTTTGACGTTCACAAACCTTTTAATTATGTTGGAGAAGTGACCTGGCCTGAAATCTCTGACTTTGAACATGAAACGAAATGTATCTTTTCCAAAAAATATACAGAAATAGAGAAAGAGGCACCAGAACAATCATGACATGCATTGAAGTGGGCGGCTAAACAAAATCTTATTTCATGCCACAGTATATGTATGTTTCACAATACAGTTGTTTTTGTCAGGAAATTCAACCCAGTAGTTTATATAGTCAATAAAGATGAGGTAATAGTCAGATGAGTTGAATACTTTGTAAATGATAGCATTTTTGTTCTCATCTGATTATTTATCTCTGTGGAAGCACATCAAATGAGTTCTGTATGAATGCGGCCGAGTTGTGTCATTGCTTGCCAACCACAGATTTAAATTCAACTTTTTTGCAACGTCACACTGTGTATTTTAACATTCCTCCATGTTTTCTGGTTGCTAACGTGTGTAAATAATTGAAAGCATTTCTGTCCACTTATAATATATCTGTTGTATAAACAGTATACCAGAATCTTCTAATATCTTGTGATATTGACCATCATACTGGCCATCCATTTCTTTAAAAGAAATGCTCTAAAAGGGTGGGTTTTTTTTTTTTGCAGTGATGCCATAGAAGAACCAATTTTTAGAACATTTTATTATATTGGGCAATGTCCTCTAAATTGGCAGTTGACAAGGTTTACAGTAAAACATTGCGATGGACGACAATATCGTTGGGTGGCTGGGGGGGGGGGGGTGTTATTTAAATTATTAGTGTTATTATATAATTATTATTCGTTATTTTACTTTATTACTTCATTTATTTTATGGCCTTCGGGTAACTAGTCCAAGTCTCTAACCATTAGGTCACAGCTGCCCCCTTAAGAAGAGTTGTGCACTTTTAAGCACTTTTTATTTTAATATATCTTTTTACATTAGTATTTTCTTCTTCTTAAATCTATAATTTCGTCATCCGGGCTTTCCAATAGGTTGCACGTGAGGGGGAAAAAAGTAGCGTACTTCCACTTAAAGAGTGGGTGCAATGACGTTGGTATTGGTTGCTAAAAAGTGTACTACTTTGCCTATATGGCAATTTTTTGGATTTAGACCTGATGAGAGTGGGCAGCCAAGGGACCTGACTGAAGTTGTGTACAAGATCTGCTCATGTGTGATCCACGCAAAAGATGGGCAGATGACCAATCTTCATGACTACTTGCGTGTTCACCATCCAGCAGAATATGCCACCTTGCCTGCACGTGCTGGGCCTAGCAAAAAACCTAGCCAGGTTCAGCAGATGATAACTGGGGTTTTTGCAAAAGGCACTAAATATAAAACCGACAGTGACAGATGGAGACAGTTGACAGATGCGGTAGCACGCTGCCTGGCCAAAGAAATGGTTTCGTTCAATACAGTGGAAAAGCCTTCATTCAAGGCCATGCTGCGCACCTTTGCTAAACAGTACAAGCTGCCAGGTCGGAAATATTTCTCAAAGACGGCTATCCCAAACCTTTTCAACGAGGTTAGATGTAACACCAAGAAAGAGCTGGGTAATGTCGAATATTTGGCCCTGACAACGGACATGTGGTCCAGCTGCAATATGATGCCCTACATGTCAGTGACAGTGCATTATGTAAATAAAGAGTGGACACTGCAGTCCAAATGCGTTCAAACTTGATTCTTGCACTGAAGGCCATACAGCAGATCTTTTTGTAACGGTGTCCTCGCTGCTGCCCATGTTGGCCCATTTAGAAGGTGTGCTGAAGGAGTCAGGTGATGATTCCAAACTGACAGCCGACCTGAAGCGTGTCATCCTGGAGCAGATGGCATCATCCAGAGGATAAAGCGTGACCTAAGGTACCGAGGGGACCATATGAAACATCATTCTACATAATTAATTTATGATTAATGATGGAAGAGAATGTGAGAGAGATTGCTCTGTCGCTGCCAAGGCCAACACCAGGTTCCTCACATGCTGGAGAAGATGGAGAGGAACCAGAGCGTGGCATCACGATGGAGTCTCTCATGGTGATATCGTCCATTGGAACAACCTTAATCTGCAGAACCTTTTTCCATCATTAAGAACTTTTTGTGCAATGGAAACATTCCATTGATGTTGAAGGTTCTTTGTGTAACTAGGTGCCATTATAGAACCTTTATTTCTAAGAGTGTATAGTGTACATTAATGGCAAAATATTTTTGGTGACACCTCCAAAGGCCCTTCCTTATGCTGTCAAACCTTTAAACGAATCTTTTGTTTTCAATAAAATAAGTAATTTTTTCCCTCATTCAGTGGACTGATTAATAACTGTAATTACATGTATCCATTGCCCAGAAACTGACGAGGCCAAAAGCAATTTTGATTTCAGCTGTATTAACTGTAATTTGATTAATTGGTTACTCATGTGCTCCACGCTCACCCTGATGGCTCAGTGAAATGCAGTTGGTAAAGATTCAATAAACACATACACTTCTCAAGAAATCATGATCTTTCTCCAGTGAGGACAGAAGTGTCTTGGGTTTTAAACCAGAGGAGCCCAGATGGCTAGATCGAGATTTTTTGTCAACGTCATACCAAAGAGGTCATATAATTCATCTTATCTCTCCAGCCCATAAAAAGAAGTGTAAGGAGATAATGTGTTGAGCACAGGTCCAAATTAAGAAATTCCCGAATGGAGAAGTGGGTTAACGGGCCAGTGATGGATGGGCCGCCCCGTTTTCTCCGGTGACTAATGACGACCTCTTCACTTCTCTGAGATTTGGGCTCCTCTGCTGTGGTGCAAGTGATTGAACGTGTCTGGGGAGGGTCATCTTGGTGTTTGCTTCTCCACTGAACTACTTCTAAAGGACCGTGTTCTGCTGAAGTCTACAAAATTGTTAAAACACCCTTGAGATGACACCGGCATGAATTCCCAAGCTTGTTTTTGACAGATTAGTGTTGGTCCAGCTGGTGGATCACACGCAATGCCCCAGACAAATAATGACGAAGGTGGCACTGATCAATAAAATGGAATATTTAGGAGCTACAATTCCTTTTTAGTTCAAAATTGCAGGTCATTACAGTGATTCACATAGTATTTGGTCGATTTAAATATTTAAAAACCATTTGTTTAAAGAATCTTTATTTCTTTATTTCTATTTAAGAAGTAAAATAGGATGTTTAAAACGTTATCATAAAACCTTGCAGCTGGATCTCATATGGAAACCAAAGACAAATATCAAGCCTGGTTTTATATATATATATATATATATATATATATATATATATATATATATATATATATATATATATATATATTAAAAAAATATTATATTTTTTTCCCCAGTTATAAATCACTAAATTACAATAATAAAAATAAACCAAAAGCAATCTAGATATTGAAATGGCAGCTGTTGTGTAAGAAAACATTCACGCCTCTAAAAATGGAAAATTTCCTTGTTGCAATACAAAGATGTTTTCGTGACATAACTGATAGCGTGTATATTCAACTCATGAATTATCTCCCGTCATAGTGTTCTGGCCTAATATAACATATTAATATCTGGCAAAATTGGCAAGTGTTACTTCCATGCCCTGGTTTAGGGGCACAAACACCTGTTTCTCCATTTGTAGATTTATTTTCATCTTATTTGTTGGTGCTAGATTTAGTGTGGTGTCATAAGACCATGAACCAGAGCCTGAAAGTGACCTGAAAGTTGCCAACCCTTCATAGACAAACATGGAGCATCACAGTCTTACAAGTACTAGTTTTAAAAACCTGAATTAAAGTCTCAGCTACTATATAGCTCTAAAACATGAAATATATTACAGTTATGACACATATCAATTATACTGATGCATGTTGTTTCTAAATAAAGTCATTATATGTCAGATGAACAGAACAGATTCACTTTTTTGTTAAAAGAGTTACATTGCAGCACAACATAAATTGAAACTGTTTCTGGACTCAATCAAGTTTGAATTTGTGACAGTGCTTTACTCTGAGGATATTATCCTGACTCCCAGTCTCGGATGTTATGGCTCCTGTTTTAAGACCAGCAGCAGGTTTAAAGGCTCATAGCTGAGGCTATTTTTCTGCTTTTCCTTGCTGGCAACATGTGGAACGAGGCCAAATTGGGCACTGTGTCTGGCACTAGCGTGTCTGTGTAAAGTGGTATTTGTGATTGAGAGAGTACAGCGACCCACAAGCTCTTGCTCTATTAAATCCCGTCAGGACAATGTAAATAAACAGGACCCACTTCACTCACTTCACGTTGACCCCAAAAGTGTCAGGCTTTGTCTGGACGGCGCGGGTCAACACGGGTGATGTCTTGCTATAGTACAGTCTGTGCAGTGAGGCGTTTTGAGAAAAGGTGCCCTCTTAATCTGTCTGTACTTATCAGCGCCCACAGTTTAGAGCTCGAGGCACGACGGCGGACAAAGCAGCTGAAGGCCACGGGTCGCTTTGATCGGCCATGCTGCTACATTTCACCCCATTGTTCTCCCCTCATCTCTCCCAGCCATTCAGACCCCAAATACATGTGCCTAAATCAACCTGATTACTATGATAAAGACTTACCCTGCTTTCTTTTCATTCCATTTTCATTTCAAAGGAGTACTAGTCCAGATCCAGCTCTAAATTATGATTATTATCACTCAGGGAGGCAGGCTGATTCATTTCCAAGAGGGAGGACTGCCACAGACCCAGAAACACTTGAACTGATATGAGGAAGAGCAGATCAAAGCGGCGAGTGGAGAGCAGAGAGAAAGACAATAGGAGTGCAGAAAACAAACATGTAGATGCTGTTCACAGAGAAGATAGTTTACAGCTGTTTACAGCTCAAATTCGCCAAGCAAATAAACGTAATGCTGCTACTTAAATGCATTGTGTGGAGAAATATGTGTGCTAATTTAAATCACAATTTATGTTTGAAATCTTATCTGTTTGATTCAACATTTATTATATTTTGTTATTCTCACTTAAAATTTTTGTAGTTAGTAAAATTTTTATAGCAAATCAGAAAATGTTATGGAGAGGGAAACAAAAGGATTGTTTTTGATTCACTAAAAAGAACTGATTCAAAAGAGTCAGTTGTTTCAGGAATCGCTCAGGGGTGTGTTTCCCAAAACCATAGTTGCTAACCTGTTAGGAACTTAGTTGGTTGGCAATGGGAAATTGCATTGCAACCAACAAAGTTGCTAATTTAGTTAGCAACTATGGTTTTGGGAAACGCACCCCTGTATGGTTTTGATTCACTGAAAAGAAGCGACTCAGTCATTTACTCATCGATCGGACTACACTGTTTTCAGTGTTTTTTTGTTTTGTTTTTTGCATGCAATCCATAAGGTCAACTTCATAAAAATATGTTTCTTGCCTTTTTTTTTTAAATTTTTATTCCATCAATACAAACAACTCACAGCTCACGTAAATATGATTTGTTTTGCAGTGCTGCAGGAAAGGCTGATACATAAATCATTACAACTTGTGCATTATGAAAGTGCTGATTAAAAAAAATTAAAATTAAGAGCTATTTTATTTTACTCAGCAAAATGGCATGCTTTGCAGAAATCGACTACCAATCAAAACTTTGTGGACATTAACCTCTTAACTGTCAGTAACACGTTATATAAATTAGATATCATTGGAAAGCTTAAACACTCAAAATTCATCCTGTGAAAACTGCTTTGATGTTGGACATTGCATTACTGTGGAAGTGGGAATTTGAATAATTTTAGCAAGCTCCACCTCTTATTGTGCAATATGAAGTGTCCTATAATGTCCTATAATATTTTATAATCAAAATCATGTTGTTGGAGTCTCACAGTTCCATATTTGGTGACTACTTTGTGATAGAAGTAATATAGTGACAGTAATGTAAATAATGTTTGTGAAAATGCTTGGATAGCTATTAATATTAGACCTAAATGAAATCTCACAGTAACCTCAATTTTTGTTATATCAACTTTAAATTTGGAACATACCTTTGAATGATTAGATTCCAAAATATTTTGTTAAAATTTTTCTTTTTACATTTGATTGTTTATTAAATCGAACTTAATTGGATTTCTTTTCATTACAGAACCCAGAAATGGGTTAAAATGTATAATGATTTCCATAAAAATATCAAGCAGCACATCTGGTCTCAACATTGACAGTAGTAAGAACAGCAGATCAGCATGATTTCTGAATCGTGACACTGAAGACCGGAGTGATGATTAATTACGTTTTAAAATATATTCAAATAGAAATGGTTATTTTAAATTGCAATAATATTTCACAATATTACAGTTTTAACTGCATTTTTGATTAAATAAATGCAGCCTTGGTGAGCATAAGAGACTTCTTTCAACAACATTAGAAAATCTTACTGACTCTAATCCTTTGGATGACACACAGCTACTGAAATTAAGTGCAGAGTAAAGACTCTTGGGATTTGATTCATAATTAAATTGTTGCATCTAACTTTTCACCCTCTATCTTCCTCCCAGCCTCAGTCCAGCTCTGTGCCCAGAGGCTAGTGAGGGACCATGATGCTCAGCAGCTCAGTGGATGTACCCAGCCCAGGCGGGATGAGCGCGGTGGCAGCCCGCAATGTAATTCGCAGTTCCAGCATCAGCGGCGCCATGTACAGCCTGGAGAAGAGCCCCGGCAGCACGGGGCCTGACGCCACAGGCCTGGCCGGAAACAAGAAGCGTCGCTCCAGCCTGGGAGCCAAGATGGTGGCCATCGTGGGTCTGTCACAGTGGAGCAAGAGCACACTGCAGCTCAACCAGCAAGGTGGGCGAGCTTTGAATAGTACAGCTACCCTTCAGTTCTCCGTCAGATACGCTTCTTGTTTCCTTTACCTCAGTTTGCTCTCGCTGTCACAGCCTGAACAATTTCACGCCATGGTTTGTCATTTCTGGTGTGCAGTTTTTTCTCACTTCATTTCTTTTCGCTTTTCTTCACCTCAGCTCTACGTTCTTGTCCTTATTTGACTTTCAAGGTTTCATAAGGTTGTGAGGCCATATGCAAGACACAATTGTTATCATCGTGTTTTCTGGCTTTAAGAATATAAAATCATTCAGCTTTTTAGAGAAATGAGATTCATTGCTATTTAAAAAAAATAGGCTGCTTGATATTGCATTAATGCAAATAACATGCAAGAGTCTCACACCACGATATCAGGCTTGTCTTTTTATTTCAAAGGAAACACTCCAACCAACCATTGCAAAAAAAAAAAAAAAAAAAAAAAAAAAAATCATGCTTAACAATTTTCCTCTCTGCTTTCAGGAAGACATTACATTCCAAAAATTTGTAAAAACAGAGAAAAATCAAAGCAGCTGAATACAGCCAAGCTTCAAAATTTTGTAGTGACAGGAGAGTTAAGTAATTTTAATTTACAGCTTTCTAGAATTTACAGATTTTAAATGGATTCTACTACACTTTTAATGGGTAAATATATATGATAAACAATAGCAAAACATTGCACCCTCCATAACACTGTCTGTGGTTCTCAATATGTCTATTTTTCTCCTGTCAGTTCTTCTCTTATGGTCTGGTCATCATAGCTCTGGATCAACCTGTTCTTGCACAACTCGTCTTTTTTTGTTCCTCTGTGGGAGCAAATACAAAAACCTTTTAAAAAATGTATTAGGCTACATACATTTATGACATGCATGTAGTTTCATTTTTCGTGTGTTTAGTCTGGGACTTTCAGTTGCAGGTATTTATAAAGTTTTATTGGTTTATTTTTATATGCTATCTGTCTGTTATGTTGGTCACTTGGTTTCACTTTATGCCACACGTGTTGTGTGTTTCAACTCACTGGTTAGCAGCGTTGATGAGTAACTAGTTACATGTAACAGAATTACGTAATTTAAATCACAAAATAAATGTAACTGTAATCTGTTACTTACACTACTTCTTTCACTTTAATAGGGTAACTTGTAATCTGTAACCTATTACACTTCCAAATTAACCTTTCCATCAATGCTTTTTAGCACACAGTGTTACTCTTATGCTCACTTCCTCATCATTAACATTATAAACTATAATGGAGCTTCATTGTGTTCCACAGTGATTTAATGAAAATATAAGGAACTAGCCTATTAGGAAAAAATTGTTTCTGGATAAACATGTTAAGATAAATATATGAACTATTTCGGACCATTTCGGATCTTGCACCTATGACTTAGAAGTAAAAAACCTAGCTTAAATCCTAGCTCTGCTCTGAATGATAGCCTCCAAAACACTTCAGTATGGTCAAACGACTTTCACAATCTCCTTAGAAAGTGTATGAATTTAGTCATCAATTTGTGTTTAAATAGGTGCAGATATACAGGGACGCCCCTCATTAGCTGTTCTTCATCTGGCCTGCGTGTTTATTTGTGGCTGTGGGATATTAATGCTGTGTTAGTCAGCGGAGCGTGTGTAGATTGTGCCCTGCTCTTAGTCAAGCGCTGGACAGGCTAACCTTCCCATCACCCTGCATGACTCACGGATGACTGCATGTGTGGCTGAGTAACACAGCATAACCTTGACTTCTCCCAGGAATAAACCTGCATCTCTATTCCGTATGTTCAGTTGGCGAGAAAGAGAAGATTTCACCGATCCAGATTAGAGTCTGGATGCTTCTGTTGTCCGCAGCCCACTGCTCTGACTTTCTTTTTATACCCTTTTATTTTTGCTCTCCTTTGGTGTAATTGTGCTCCTGTGGGGTAATTACAGACTCTGTGACCAGGGGGAATCGTCATGTAACACTCTCGCTCTCTATAAGGGACAACAGCAGCTCACAAGTGTTAACATAGTTCTGCAAGCCAGCGCTGCAGTGTTCATGTGAGCCGTTCTGGAAAACGCAGATGAACCTGTCACATTGGGTTAGATATATTTTTACTGTTGACTGTTTCTTCAGTTTCGGCAAGATTCAGAATACTGGCTCCTTTTTGATTCATGAGGGTGAATTGGCTACAGGATGTTGAACAGGAATTCAAATTGCAATGACAGGACTGTTACCCAACAGAAGGATTTTATTAGTCCAACAGTTTTTTTATAATTAATTCAATTATGCATAATAATGTTCCCTCGTATGAATAATATGTTGTTTTCTCAACTGACTAGATGTATTTCTCTAAACTGTCAAAACACTTTTTTTGCTTTGATAAGATTAGAGTTTCATCCACCATGGGCCATTTTGTCCTATATAACTATTAATAGCTTATTAATATAAATGATATGTATAATAAATTGTATTACTTGACTTAAATATACAATGGGGTATATATAAAGTGTGAAAACATTTTAATTCAAATTACATTATTTCCTTAACAATTTGAATGAAACATTAAACTGAAAAAAAAAACATCCCATAGAATTAAATGTCTTTGATCACTGAAAAATTCTGCTAAAAAAGAAAATTTAAGAATTGAGGGATGAATTGAAACTAGACAAAGTATTTACTGTTTACATAAAAAATAAAAAAGGTAAAATTATGTACTAAAGTGTAATGGGAATGGAGACAAATGCACCTCTAAATGGGAAAAGTTACATTTGAAAGTAATAAAAATACCCCAAAGAAATAAACGTCTGTGAACAGCACAAAAATACAGTACAGTAAACAACATGTCTTTGGAGCAAATATATAGTGTTTACTGATATTCTACATCATTTGGGAGTTACATCCATAATGTTTTTGCAAGATTTTAAGATAGGGGTCGACTGGTGTGTTTTTCAGGGCCTATCCCGATTATTACAGATCAAGTAGACCGATAACCGATACTTTGAACTGATATATATGTCTGGTGTAAAAATGTCAAAATTTGTGAAAAATTAAAAACAAAATGAAAATAAATGTCAAAATTCAACTATTTTAGCAGCAAATCGGTTCAGAAAATCACAGATACCGATAACCGTAAAAATGCTTAATATCGGCGCAAATAATGTGCCAGATCAATAATTGGTTGATGCCTATTTTTAAGATTTCATTTATAAATTAATTTGAAAAAAGGAAAAAATACTTCCTGTAAAGGGTTAGCTCACCCAAATCTGCAAGATCTGTCATCTTTCTTTCTTCTGGGAAACATAAAAGAAGATAATTTAAGAAATGTTTTGTCCATATAATGGGGACCAGCAACATACTTCAAAATATCTTCTTTTGTGATACACAGAATAAAGAAGGTTATACAGGTTGGTGAGTAAATCATTTTTTAAACCTTGTATCAACTAGAAAATTAGTAGTAAATTCACTTTTAATAAAAAGTTATAAGGCTTGGCTTCACAAAGAGTCAGTTCTCTTTCTACTGTACCTCTCTTACTTTCGCTCTCTCAGTACCTTATGTTAGTGCGTATGTGTGCTTTATAAAAGATGACCTTTTCGGTGAGCTGATGAGTCTCAAGGGCTGGATGTGTTGTAGGTTTGGGGCTCCAGGGTTCACCTGTCTGGGGCATCAGGGCCAGTGCCTCAGCACCCATCTGCCCTTATCCTGGATAACTGCTTTACTTTGCTCTGTCACATTTCCACTTCCACACACCATGGATTCCAGCCAAGCAATTTAATCCGATACTGATGTGTGGGTCTTATTCAGCTAAGAGTCAGTGATGTAATAAATGTGAGTGCAGAAGCTCTGACAGGGAGCCTAAAGATGGTGGAGAAATTGAGTGATGAAGGAGAATCGAATGGGTGATTGACTGACAATACTGATAATAGACTTACCATGTAAGTGCTCAATTTTCAGCTAAAGGCCAGAATGCTGATGTGGATGTGATAACAGTTTCAAAAAGATGTATATCTTTTTTTATTTTCTTTTTTATAATAATATAATGTTAATGGAATAAAAGGTCTGAGTATACACTTATTCTGATGGGTTGGCTAACATACCAAACAACATTTAAAGTACTTGATTATTATTTAACCATTTTGTTATTCAATATTTAAATATTATTTTAAAGTTAAAGTTAATAAATATGAATATAATTTAAAAATAATAAGGTGTACTTATGCTAAGGTGTCCTTTGTGAGTCAAAAAGCATTTCAAAATGTAAGTACTTGCATTTAATATTAATTTAAAGTACAATATATTTTTATTTAATTTGCAATAAGCATGCAGTTAAGTGGCAAAACATTTATATTAGGTTTGCACATAAGTATTCTCTTAAAATATATTGTTTACTTAAATAGTATGGGGAAGTCGTGGCCTAGTGGGTAGAGAGTTTTCCCTAGGGTTGTGGGTTCGAATCTCGGGCTGGCAATACCACGACTTAGGTCGTCTTGAGCAAGGCATCGAACCCCCAACTGCTCCCCGGGCACCGCAGTATAAATGGCTGCCCACTGCTCCGGGTGTGTGTTCACAGTGTGTATGTGTGTGTGTTCACTGCTCTGTGTGTGTGCACTTTGGATGGGTTAAATGCAGAGCACGAATTCTGAGTATGGGTCACCATACTTGGCTGAATGTCACGTCAAGTACTCTTTTCAGAAGCATGCTTAAGTATACTTTTTTTCACAATGGTAGCCACATACAGTACATGATACATCAGGATATCTCTGCAATAAAACCCCAAGATTTTCTATTTATCACAAAATTATAAGCATAGCTAACTTCGTTACCATCATGATCATGATATTTAATTAGTCAAACAACAAAAAAGGTGTTAGTAGATTTTGTCAAATAGAGTAAATTTAACTGTTTTAATGAGTTTATCTAAACTTAATTTATTAATTTTTTGTATTTTGTTTCAGTTTTAGATTTTAGAATAATGATAGTCTGTTGTGCTTTAGCATGCTTGCTAACAGCCAAACAGTAGCTCTGTTATTCTCAGGTGAACTTTTAAAGATAATATCCCAGGTTTATGCCAAGTTATTCATATTAACTTAGACAGAGAACGGATGAAGATTTTTATAACTTATTCAGCTAACCAAGAGGGCCAACCTTGAAGAATGTACTCAAGGCTGAACACCTCTTAATAAGCTCTATTAATCCTCATCATAGAAAATGAAACCAAGCAGCTTATATCCTTTCTATCTGACATGTATTTGCAAACGATTAATTTTGAGCATATGGGTCAGTCTCTGTCATGGTACAATATGGCACCTTCACTTTCCAGCAGCACTGGAAGTCTCTGGTAGGCAGGCATCGCTGTCCATGATGACAGCAGGCAGCTTCATGCCGCTCATCCGACCCTCTGTTTCTATTAAAACACAGCTGACAACACTCCTTCCGAAATGAGCTGTATATCTATTTGCTGTGGTGCCTTTGTACTGCAGGTCATGACAATGCAAGGGAGTGGATCAATATTTAGTCATATCTGAACATGCCGTTTTGTGTAAGCTAAAAATTATCTAAAATTTCAGTGTACTGTTTTGGCCACAATTATAATCTTAATCCATCCCTACTTTAATTATTATATTTTGGCCCTCGGGTCCTGAAGATGCGGTTACATTTTTCATTTCTTGAGATTCCCCCAGTTCATTTGAATCCAAGTGTACATTTTCACAGTATAAATGTATGCAGACTTTGCACCTCACATGTCCTACTTATAAATCATGCACGTATGGTCTCCTCCACCATTTCCATCTCAGTCTTGTTTTATTCATAATTGCACTAATGCATTGTTCTCCATGGTTCACTGCAGCTGAAGCTAGAGAATAGCTTGTAGGTTCTTGTATTTTTTGTTTTATATTATCAACCTGAAATAATTTACTATTATTTCCCTATTACATGTTTTGTTCCATTCCAGTGGCCTAAGATGTTTGCGCAATAAACCTCCCACTTGGTTGTGCTCGGTTTCACAGCCTTCGGTCAAAATGTGCCATTACAATCAATTTGGACTGCTGTTACACACTCCAGATGACAGGCTGGTCAATATATTGATCAGAAGGTCGAAAGCAGGTGTCATTTTCTGTGTAGCGTCTTACATTTTCTCCTGATAGACATCTCTTTTACAATGAGCACAGCAGGACACAGCTTCGCAGGGGTGAACAGCCTCCATTCCCACCAGCAGAGGTGACATTTAAGAAAATGGCATTGAACAGCTCTTGGACTCATTCATTGGATTTGTAATTGTGCTTGGCCTGCTTCCATTAGGATCAAGAATTGATTTTTTAGTGGCTCGTAGCTCCTCTTGAAAATGGCTAAACAAGATCATCAGCTAAGCAATTGTATGGAATGACATCATAAGGACACCAAATATCACACAAAGCAAAGCAAAGAATAGCTCACCCAAAAAAGGCACTACTCCATTTATTCAATATCAAGTCGTTCCAACCCCGTGTGACTTGGTTTCTTAAGTGCAGTGTTTCATATACAGTCTTGTTCAAAATAATAGCAGTACAATGTGACTAACCAGAATAATCAAGGTTTTTTCGTATATTTTTTTATTGCTACGTGGCAAACAAGTTACCAGTAGGTTCAGTAGATTCTCAGAAAACAAACAAGACCCAGCATTCATGATATGCATGCTCTTAAGGCTGTGCAATTGGGCAATTAGTTGAATTAGTTGAAAGGGGTGTGTTCAAAAAAATAGCAGTGTGGCATTCAATCACTGAGGTCATCCATTTTTTTTGAAGAAACAGGTGTGAATCAGGTGGCCCCTATTTAAGGATGAAGCCAACACTTGTTGAACATGCATTTGAAAGCTGAGGAAAATGGGTCGTTCAAGACATTGTTCAGAAGAACAGCGTACTTTGATTAAAAAGTTGATTAGAGAGGGGAAAACTTATAAAGAGGTGCAAAAAATGATAGGCTGTTCAGCTAAAATGATCTCCAATGCCTTAAAATGGAGAGCAAAACCAGAGAGACGTGGAAGAAAACGGAAGACAACCATCAAAATGGATAGAAGAATAACCAGAATGGCAAAGGCTCAGCCAATGATCACCTCCAGGATGATCAAAGACAGTCTGGAGTTACCTGTAAGTACTGTGACAGTTAGAAGACGTCTGTGTGAAGCTAATCTATTTTCAAGAATCCCCCGCAAAGACCCTCTGTTAAAAAAAAGGCATGTGCAGAAGAGGTTACAATTTGCCAAAGAACACATCAACTGGCCTAAAGAGAAATGGAGGAACATTTTGTGGACTGATGAGAGTAAAATTGTTCTTTTTGGGTCCAAGGGCCACAGGCAGTTTGTGAGACGACCCCCAAACTCTGAATTCAAGCCACAGTACACAGTGAAGACAGTGAAGCATGGAGGTGCAAGCATCATGATATGGGCATGTTTCTCCTACTATGGTGTTGGGCCTATTTATCGCATACCAGGGATCATGGATCAGTTTGCATATGTTAAAATACTTGAAGAGGTCATGTTGCCCTATGCTGAAGAGGACATGCCCTTGAAATGGTTGTTTCAACAAGACAATGACCCAAAACACACTAGTAAACGGGCAAAGTCTTGGTTCCAAACCAACAAAATTAATGTTATGGAGTGGCCAGCCCAATCTCCAGACCTTAATCCAATTGAGAACTTTTGGGGTGATATCAAAAATGCTGTTTCTGAAGCAAAACCAAGAAATGTGAATGAATTGTGGAATGTTGTTAAAGAATCATGGAGTGGAATAACAGCTGAGAGGTGCCACAAGTTGGTTGACTCCATGCCACACAGATGTCAAGCAGTTTTAAAAAACTGTGGTCATACAACTAAATATTAGTTTAGTGATTCACAGGATTGCTAAATCCCAGAAAAAAAATGTTTGTACAAAATAGTTTTGAGTTTGTACAGTCAAAGGTAGACACTGCTATTTTTTTGAACACACCCCTTTCAACTAATTGCCCAATTGCACAGCCTTAAGAGCGTGCATATCATGAATGCTGGGTCTTGTTTGTTTTCTGACAATCTACTGAACCTACTGGTAACTTGTTTGCCACGTAGCAATAAAAAATATACTAAAAACCTTGATTATTCTGGTTAGTCACCTTGTACTGCTATTATTTTGAACAAGACTGTATTTCATTTCTGTGCACTTTGTTATTTCCACTTGAGTAACAGGTGCATTTCCTTTTTGGAGCTCGCTTTTATTCACTGCTATTCTTAGCAGGTATAAGAAGGTGCAATTGTGCACAGTGAGTTGGAAAGAGCCTCGGTAAGCTCTGAGTCATCCTTCGACAGCTCCGACCCTGCTCTCCTGGCAAGCCCTGCACTCCCAAAAACAGCTCCGGCACAGACTCAGTGGAGAGCACCTTGTAAGCTCTCTTTGCACGAAAAAACAAAGATATGCTCTCAGAAAATGCACCGGCTCTGCAGCCACAGCTGGCTGGAGAACCACTGAACGGAGATATGAGGTTTTGTTTGATTTTATCTTCCATTTGATGAGATCTTCTTCCAGAAAAGGGGTCTTGTACTTCATAGTCAGACCGAATGTACTCTCGCACAATCAAATTTTTTTTCAGGCTTGTGGCTGGTACAACTAGTAATCAATATTTACTAGAGCTGCAACTAACGATTATTTTTCTGTCGACTAATCTAACAATTATTTTTTCGATTAGTCGACTAATCTAACGATTATTTTTATTACAATAAATAATTAATCTAATGTTCTTTTTTTTAATTAGCTAATTAATCCTTTGGATAACTTTACAAAAAAATATAAGTACAACTTCTAATATAATATTTCAACCTTTATTCATTTTCAACCTATGTGGTTGAAGTTTTTACAGTATAAAATTAATAAGAGGCAAAGAAAATTATTTTTCTATGGTAAATATGAGGTAATGATAACGTTTATAATTAAACCACAGTAGCCATAAATGTACAGTTGTCTGAGACGTAATGAAATGTTCGTTAGCATCACAAACCATAAAATGTGGTCAGGGTTCTGCTATGGTTTAGCATGGTTTCCAGAGATCTGGAGCTGAATTTTAGAGATCTGGTTTGTGACTGTTGTCTCGCGGCGCGCTGTCTTTTAAGGGGCCATTCACATATCACGTCTTTTGCGTGCTGAAGTTCGTTATTTCCAATGTAGGTGCGCGAGAAGCGCGCTCATAGTGGAAGCGACACGGTCGCAACCAGGGCTGGACTGGGACAAAAAAATCAGCCCTGGACTTCATCCAGACCGGCCCACTATGCATGTAAACATGAGCACACACACACACTACATACATTAATCTGCATGTAAGGTTGGGAGTTCGGTTCCCCGGGAACACATGATATGTTAAAATTGATAGCCTGAATGCACTGTAAGTCGCTTTGGATAAAAGCGTTTGCTAAATGCATAAATTTAATTTAATTTATCAAAGGCCTTAGACTGGCTTATATATTCAAATGCAGAGCTCAATGCTAGGGTTCAAAACTGTACTTGCCCTGCCAAAAATAAATACATAAAAATAAAATTGCTATTGTTTTCTTTGTAAATAAGCTGCAATCTCATTTCACAATTCTAATTTCAATACCACAATAAACACTATTAACACTATTACAACTATTAAGTTCAAACATTAATGAAGACAAATGAACAGTCAGTAATGAAATAAGAAAAAAGATCATAAATAGCACCATTTTCAGGTACAGATATCAAATGTAAAATACTTCACTTAGCACACACACATATATACATATACATTCATATATCCTTGTTAAAGCTGTTATTCAAGAGCAGTGAGTCTTTTGTTCACATTAATGACACAGACCGGCAGTAGGTATAAGGCTTCTGCCTTGCACTTTAAGAGATTTTTTTGTCAATTGATGACAAATTGAAAAAACATATTTCACATAAATGCTGTAAATATACAGAGACATAGAGCATCAGCTGGTATTATGAAATGTTAAAAAATAATTAAATATAATGCAGTTTTCATTAAAAAATATATAATAAATATGTACTATAGTGCACATATTTAGCAAAATACTCCTTTCTTATGGCTATTTTTCAATCTCAACTAACCTTGCTATGGTCTTTAAATGGCTTTCTTGAGGTAAATGTAACGTTCTGTGGCATAATTGTTCTCCTGCTGTTTTGACTGATGACTGATTGATCGATATTATTTATGAGGCATATATACATTTCGGTATGTTGTTCTGTATCTTTAAACAGAAAGTAACAGATGATCGGTTTACTTGAACTGAGGCGCTAAAGCGATCTGTCACGTCACATTTTCTAACGCCAAAACGGTATTGTCTGAATTTTGTAATAAAATGGACAGAACCTGAGTCGTTTATTTAGATCAATGAGTGGTGGCAAATAACAGCTGGAATATCCTAACTTTTTGAAACAAAACAATGCAGTAGCCTACGTGTATCATTACATTTCTGTCTCACCACCTCAGCAGTTAAGTCCCGCCCTGCTGATATCTTCACTGAAGTCTTTTGCCTTCCACTTCCAGCAAATAATTTATTTATCTTGACACATATTTGGTGGCATCTGCCTCAAGTGCTTGCCGTTTTCTCTCTCTTAACGTTCGGCCCCTCCTTAACGCTTTGACATTTTATTATTTAACATATTGAATTTCATTGCAGTTGTATAGCGGCCGCTTTTCAAGGCTAGAACTTGATTCTGATTGGCCAATGAGCAGTGAACACGTCACGTCTCGCAGCTCGCATCAGCATCATGCGCACGCGTCGTTTTATTTGTTCTTTATACTGCTTTTTGTAATGTTTTAAATAAATTATTGTGACTAACGTATATATATAAAAAAAAAAAAAGCATCATGAGGCTTCATGAGAGAGACACATAAGGCCGGAATTGGACTATACAACAATAGAATTACGCATATATATGCGATTATTAATGACTTAAAAACAAAATACATAACGCACCGGCCCAACCAGACCGCGGCCCACCGGGAATCTCCCGGTAGTCCCGATGGCCAGTACATGCCTGGTTGCAACACGCAAATGGTGCGAAGCTCTGTTTTTTCCAGGCGTGTCCGCATAAGAGTTAAAAACATCTCAACTTTCAGAATGCCGCAAGCGCAAGAATATCAGACCTGAATATCAGACCTGAACCAGGAAGTTGGTCACCAGATCACACGGTAACCAGTTAAGCCGTAAAACCGGAGTGCGCCAGGATGTTTTCCTCTGAGGTGCGTGCGCATCGCAGTTGTGTTGCCGTGGTACACCATATCGGTTTTGCAAAGGGAACAATGGGACATTTTATTGGTCCTCTGTTTAAAGTATTCCCATACTTTTGATAACAGTGGTCTCTGTTTTTGTAATAGAATGCAACTTTCTCCATTCCCAGTATGCCATTACGCGAGATGTAAACAAACAGTGTGACGCGTCGTCGCATTTCACGCACATCGACGTATTTTTGTAGTCGACGTAATCGATGAAGTCGACGCGTCGTTGCAGCACTAATATTTTTTACTATTGTTTAGACTTGGGTTTGGCTTGCTGGTATTGTTTTACAATAAGATTAAATTAACCCGATATTAATAATTGTTGTTAAAATGTATTTGTTGTTCATTTTAGTTCATGGCACCAAATGCATTAACAAATGGGGGATATAGAAATTATAGTTCATTCTCACCTTCATGTCATTCTTAACTAGGAATCGACAGATATGGATTTTTTTAGTGTCGATGCCAATACCGTTTTTTTTTCCCATCAGCCTTAGCCGATGACCGATACGGCTGCCGATTTTCTTGAGCAGATGTTTGGAGCCGATACTGCTTTTGCTCACTCAATTTACATCATAAAAATTGCACAATGATGATAACAAATGTTGCAAGTCTCAATTTAAAAAAGGAACATTTATTGAACTTTAAAAACCTATATTTAACAAATAGTAAAAACAGGTGAGGTAGAACAAGTAGATAAACACTATTTAACAAATATTAAAAACGTGAGGTAGAACAAGTAAAATAGTTCACTGCTGAAAATACTGAAAATAAATATTTAAGCATAAATAAAAGAATTACACAATTGCACACAGTAGCAACAAGCAAGCAGCATAATAAAGTGCACAATGTACTATACTTAATTTTAAAAGCAAGCAACTATTTACAACCTAGTCGATGCTTAGGTCTGAAACCTGAAAAGTAGCCATTGAAATAAAGTGCTTGATTTGTAATTTAAGACTGCCATGGTTTCAGTTTTCCTACTTAAAATAAAATGAGCATGTCTAAGTAGAGTTGGGTATTGTTTCAATTTTAGCGATTTCAGTTCTTATCGGTTCTTGTTTCCGATTCCAATATTGATTTATTTATTTTTTTTATAAATAAAAAAAGGGGGGACATTTAAACCAAATAGATTCTCAGTTTATTATGAATTAGGGGCCGTTCACATATTGCGCCTAAAAATGCGTGCACAGCCCACAGCACAGCCGCGCTGCTTTCTCCTTTCCACAAGTGCTTGAGCTCCTGTGCTCTCCACAACGATGAGGAAGTATCAGCAAAGGATATTGATTTCTAGCCCTTTACTACTACATATATTTATGGAGTTGAGAAATAAAAACCTGCACTGTCCAGCTATGATCATCTGTTCGGCATTATTTAATCCAATGACCAATGTTCGTAAACCGCTGCCGTATGCATACGGATAGCCTACAACTTAGCTGTTTGCAGCTCCCTAAAATACAATGACAAGAAGTTTTATTGACGAAGTACTCTCCATTAGCGTTTCCATTTGGACCCACAAACTTTCTTAGCTATAGTTGCACGCACATATAGAGCAACGTGTTTCCACTTTCAAAGTGTATGTCAGTATTTCAAACGGTTCAAACAGTTAAAAGATTCTTTGAAAGTTTCAAACTTACCAGAGCAGGCTTCCAGCACTCTGTTGTTGGGGGAGGGGCAGTGTAAACACAGAGCTGCCTGTGGACACCTGTCTGTAAATAACGCTGGGAAAAAACTATCGGCGAACGCAGCAGCCACGTATCGGCCGATGCTGATGCACGTAAAACCCACAAAAATCACTATTCTATTGGTACTCTTGTAAACACAACTAAAGATATTTTAAATAAAACCTGCTAGACTTCTTTCCCTCTGCTGAAAGTTCTTTACACCAAACCTTTCAAGCTTCAAAAAGTTCATAAAGACAAAATAAAATTAATCCATATGAACCAAGAGGTTTAATCCAAGAGACACAATCACTTTTTATGATGAATAAACAGAGCTCAGCTTTCCTGATAATGAAATGATAGGCTTATCTCTAGTAATGCATGCTGGACTTCTCCAATCAATTTGTTTGATTAATGCAAGCTTGCATTTAGATGATCAATAGTCAGCACTATTTTTTTTTCATGCACAGATGTATGTCACAACATGGAGGAAAACATCTGTTGCTACTTCTATATTTTTAAAATGTCTCTTTCTTTACATTAAGGTCATGAATACTGACTGTGGAATATCATTTTAGGCCAACGGCGAATGTAACAAGCAAGTCTCAAACAGAGATATATAAAGTACTAGAGAACCATACTTGAGTAAAAGTACAAGTGCTCTATCAAAAAAGTGACTTGAGTAGAAGTTGAAGTGCTCTTTAAGCAACACACTTAAGTAGAAGTACTAAAGTATTCAACATTTTTTGTACTTAAGTATTGCAAGTAGTCTATTTTAAAATTTACTACTCAAGTACTGAAAGTAAAAGTACAAGTATTGTGTTATGTAGTTATTAAAGAATGTAGTTAAAAGTTTGAACATATTGTTTTTACTATTTCAAATGATTAACCTAAAGGACAATCACAATTCCTTTGACTGTAACTTTTTGTAAACAAAAAACGGTTACAGGGTTAGTTCGCCCAATTTGCAAAATTATGTCATTAATAACTTACCCTCATGTTGTTTCAAACCCGTAAGACCTCTGTTTATTTTTGGAACACGGTTTAAGACATTTTAGATTTAGTCCGAGAGCTCTCAGTCCCTCCATTGAAACTGTGTGTACGGTCTACTGTCCATGTCCAGAAAGGTAAGAAAAACATCCTCAAAGTAGTGTGACATCATAGGGTTGAAGCATTAAAAATACATTTTGGTCCAAAAATAGCAAAAAAATATGACTTTATTCAACATTGTCTTCTCTTCCGTTTCTGTTGTCAGTCTAAGACAGTTCAAAACAAAGCAGTTTGTTATATCCGGTTCGCGAACGAATCATTCGATGTAACCGGATCTTTTTGAACCAGTTCACCAAATCGAGCTGAACCGTTTTAAACGGTTCGTGTCTCCAATACGCATTAATCCACAAATGACTTAAGCTGTTAACTTGTTTAATGTGGCTGACACTCCCTCTGAGTTAAAACAAACCAATATCCCGGAGTAATTCATGTACTCAAACAGTACACTGACTGAACTGATGTGAAGAGAGAATTAAAGACGAACACGGAGCCGAGCCAGATAATGACTCATTCACGAGTCAAGAACCGTTTCTGTCAGACGCGTCCGATTCGTGAACCGAGGAGCTGATGATACTGCGCATGTGTGATTCAGCGTGAAGCAGACCGACACATAAATTGTGAACTGATTCTGTTCTAATGTTATGAGCCCAGGTAAACCGAAGGCTTGCAGTCAACGCCAATGATGCCATTACGTCGAGCACAAAAGAACCGGTGAACTGTTTTCTTCAACTGGTTTATTGAATCGAACTGTCAGAAAGAACTACTGGTGATCCGAAAACCGGTGCAACCGGTTCTTGACTCGTGAACGAGTCATTATCTGGCTCGGCTCTGTGTTCATCTCTCTCTTCACAGCAGTTCAGTCAGCACGCGCAGTCTTCGCTCAATGATGTGCCAGCTTCATCAAACCTGCCATCTACAGTTTTGGCAGTGGTAATGTGGGTTTGTAATGGAATGATTCGTAACATTTTTCTAATTGTAACGAGTAACGATTGCAGCACATAAAAAAATATCGGAGTAAAAGTATTAAACTCAGCGAAAATATGCACTGAAGTAAAAGTGGAAGTAGGAGAAAAAAATAATACTCTAGTAAAGTACAGATACCGCCTTTTAGTACTTAAGTACAGTAGTGAAGTAGTTCTACTTCGTTACTATACATCTCTGGTCTCAAACAATACATAGTTATCCTAAATAGAATGCTTACACTGATCAGTGTAATACAGTTCAAGAAAAAAAATCAGTGTGTTAAACTGATTTCGCAATTGCATCTGTAACAATGAATTTCAGTCATACGGATCATTGTTTATTGTTGTAGTGAGTTGTTACTCTCTGCTCCCTATTCTGTTGACACAGGGCTAAACACTATTGTTCGAAGTGTTTTTAGTCTAATGAGCTGAAATTCAGTCCTACGTGTGCAGTTCCCCTTGAAAGCTGGTTAGCATTCAGTGACATATTCGTAGACTTCATCTCGAAGACTTGTACTCTCCTTGTGAGGCCCTTCACTGTTTTCACTGGCGTCCCTTTCTGTCTGCAGTCTCAGAATCGCTGTGATGGTCTTGGAAGCTGTTCTGGAGCATATTCCTTTCTATTCTCTTTCAGCCCTCTTTTACGGTTCCCTTTATATGTTGACACCAGGCTCGACATGATAACACAATTCCAGAAGTTGATAGCAATGGATTTTTTCATTAGTTTTGAGACCACAACTAACTCTGCTAATAAACATACTTCATTTAAAGGGGATGCGTCGGATGCTACATGCACTTTTACAAGTACTTTGAACTGAAATGTGTGTTTGCGGTGTGTGTACACAACCACCCTATAATGATAAAAATCTACCCAGTGTTTTTTTTTTTTTTATCCCATTAAATCATTTCCCCTTTCTCAAATCAAGCCAATCTCATCACACAGACAGGCCCCTCCCACGATAGTTTGATTGACAGTAGCATTTCAGCACAGACTGGACTGGCGTCTTACCTCAGACTCGTCCTAAGTGAGCTTTCATCAGTCCACCATTGTTTCACCGCCCTAGCAGATGTAAACAAGAATGACTCCTAAGCGATTGATGTGTTTTGTTGTTTTATGTAACAATGAACATAACAGTCATCATTTACTCCTGACATCTGAGCCGCTGAAGATGCAGTTGGAATGCGCCCCCAATCTACCTAAATGGGTCTATGTTTGCACAAATCATTCGTTATCCAGCCTCACCTCCAGAAGAGGCGGGTAAAAGGTTTTTTAATGAATCTTTGCAAATCGCCTTTCCTAATAATGTGCTAATTAGCAAGTTTCACTATGAATGCAGCTAAAGTTTACCATCTCTCAGAGAGCGGCTTGGAAGAGAGGGGCGGAGTCAGCAGTGCTAATTTGCATTTAAAGCGACATGCAATAAAACTCCTGTAGACAGAGCTGTTTTTGACAGGGTAAAAACTGTGTTGTTTTACACTACCATTGAGAAATTTTAACCAAACTATGTTTTCCGATGACCCCTTTAATATCAACATATATTAACTTTGAAGCCTTGAAGTATTTCTCAAGCATTTTGTATGTGAGTGAAGGTAACAACCAGGGTCCAAGAAGTGCATTCGAGTAGCATTTTGTTCTACCAATACTGTAGAAAAACTGACGTTTTGTTGTTGTTGTTTTTTTGTTTTTTTTAGTATTGACAAATACTAAAGTACTGGTACTTTTGAAATCTCTAGATAATACATTTATGAGTTCCCGACACACCTAATATCTCTTGCTTTTTAATCTTCTCAAGGGTGATGTGGACTTTACTGCTCATGTTTTTGCTTCCTGTCGCTGCCTCTTTCACTACCTCTCTCATCTATCATTGATTTCTCTTTCTTTTCTATCCCTTTGCTGTGTACTTAGCCCTCCTTTTAGCACAGGTCTTTCTTTTAGTGCTCTCATGTTGTAAATGTTTCATTTCTCTTCTGACATTCTTTACTCCTCTTGCTTTGTTTTGCCGTCTATTCCTGGAAAGGCGCATTATGTGGGTGGCAAGGACTTCAGTGAGTAAATTAACCGTAGGAAATGCATTTTGAGGTGTCACTGAAACTAATATTGACAAATAGTAAGGAGATGCATTACACATTAATGCTGAAAATACATACACTTTGATCTAAAAAAGCTTTTGTTCACAAATAAACATTACAAGCTCTGGAAAATGCAGATACAACTCTGCTGGGTGCTTCTTTGATGATACCTAGTCAGATTTCATTAGATATAACCAAATGATCCAATATTTTCAAAGTAGTGTTGTGCAGTAGACAAAAATGAATTGAAAATTCCTTTTAAAATACAGTCTGAAGAAGGTTGCAAACAGGATACAAACTGCACATCAAATTTGACATGTAAGGAATTAGAATTAACATCATTTGAAATTCAAAGAAATTCATATACAGTATAAATTGCAATTTTTAAGTAGAAAAATAATGTTTGTCAAGACAAACTTTAAATGTTGGGTAACAGTTTGTTTTAAGGACCAATTCTCGTAATTATCTAGTTTCTCATTAGCATGAATATTATTATTATTATTATTATTATTATTATTAGGATTTTGGGTGTATTAGTACTGATTAAGCATAATAATGCCTTTTTCTGCATGAGCATATTTTTGATCCCTTAATCCAACCCCGTACCTAAACTTAACAACTACTTTCCTATTAATTAGCATCAAATTTGGAATTTATTGTCAATAGTTATAAGTTAATGTTTAGTTAATAGTGGCTGAATGGTGGAAATGGTTTTTGCCTTGAAACCTTGAAGTTTGAAATTTAATAGGCCTATGGATGGATTGAGGTTTAAACAAAACAAATGCAAATGTACTTTAAATGTTTTAATATTTTATACCTTCTTCTTCTTGTCTGCGATTGATTGTACAGGTGCAGATATATTTGTGCAGCTCAGCTATTCCTGTAGGACAGCCGCAGAATGAGGAATGAACCGAAAAAATAAATAAATAAATTGTGCGTCAAAGAAGGTGGAGTTTCAGAACACACCGATTGTGTAACCGCCACGAACCAATGGAAACGCAAAGGTGTTTAGGAGCCAAAACGAACTCCCCCAGAAAGTTCGCTTTGGTCAGCTGTTTCGAACTGCCGAAATAAACTCGAAACAAACTTTGTTTTGCTAGATTTTTTTCGAAATGACATCATACCAGTTCGTTCTTCGCTTTCGTTTGAAGTATACCGGGGCATTAATGGGGAATGTTTCTAAAGCAGGAAATACTCATATTAAAATGATTTCTGAAGGATCATGTGACACTGAAGTAATGATGCTGAAAATTTGATATAACATGAATAAACTATGTTTTAAAATATATTACAGTAGAAAATTTAGATTTAGATTTTGAATAATATTTCACAATATAACAGATTTTTCTGTTGTTTTTAATCAAATAAATTCACTCTTGTTGAGGCGAAGAGACTTCTTTCAAAAATCATACAGACCCCAAGGTTTTGAACGGCAATGTAAATGCGGTCAGTTTTGATTTAACGTCAATCTCTAGTAAATGTTAGAATAATAAAAAAGATGATTGCAGGCTCAGGCTGTGAGGAGAGAATGTGGCTGGCTGAGTCTGCGCTCTAACACAGCTGAGATCTGGGAATTGACTCAAGAACAATGCCACAGCCGTACACAAAGCACTCGCAGGTGCTAAATATAGCGACGCAAGTGACAACGAGCAAGAGATCTGCCAAACAGAATGAATCACTGCAAAGCAACAGTCTGTCTGGCGGCAGGAATGACTCCATACGACTGTGATCACATTAGCAGACCTGCTTATGACAACTGAGGGCGCTGACTAACATAACACGATAAGCATCATTTCTCTCATTAATGATGGGAAATTGAGACTAGGGCTGGAAAATAGTGCAATGCCGAGAACCAGAAAAAAGCTATACATATATATATTTGAAAGCTGTAAGCATGCCAGCAGCCTTGCCCCGTCGACTGTATATTGTATTTGCACTGGAGGTTTTGTTTTTGATCTTTATTGACTCCCGGTTTTCTATTTTTCATGCTCTCTCCATGTGTTCATTAATAACAGTGCTACCTGTCTAAACTGACCCTTTTCCTGCACTCCTACAAGAGTTGTAGGAAGCATGTAAACATGGTAGGTGCCTGTGTGAATGTTACTCAATCATACGAGCGAATATGAATATTTCTTATACAGCATAAACTTGATCAGCTATCATTGGTCCAAAGGAGATAATGGTTACATTGGTTACATCTTGAAAGTATGCAGAACAATGGCACAAAAATTAATAAAATATATTACGATGATAAATGACTAATGGACTCTTCTGTAAGTCACAGACAAAAAATACAGGAGTACTCTTCTTAACACCCAACAGTATTCCCTTGTAAAAATAAAAATAAAAGGGTGCTTAATTGTATTGATTGTGCACTTCAGATAATAAAAGTGTATTTGAAAAAAACTTTTCTAAGGAAAATGGCATAAAGGCCACTAAACTGTACAGTTCATTTCATTCACTGTTTTGAACACACTTAAGAACAATTTTAAAAGGTTTTACTTTTAAGTACCATATTTTGATGTGTTGACTAACACTGAATCGCTTTCTAAAATAATGATGAGAATATTTAAATTACTAATTATTGAAACTGTATTTTTTTATTTGATATATTTTTTTTTACATTTAATATTACTAAATTGCAACTTCATTACAAATGTGTAATTACTATATGAATACAAGACAACCATTTCAATAGAAATGACATTAAAGTATTTTTTTGTTTATTGTAAATTCTTATCAGTACATTCAGCAGTATGCTTTATCCATATTTCAAAGACAATACAAGTAATTATGAAATTACATGAAAACACTCTACTCTAAAGCTCTTTTAACTGCATTTAATATACTTAAACTAGAATATTTTTAAATTCCTATTAACATGCAATTAGTGTCTGAAAGCATTACATTCGGTTCACACTTAAGTACATTCCTTATCAATAAGCACTCTTTTTAAAAGTATGCAGAAGTATACATTTTTCAAAAAGTTTTTTTTTATAGGGGAGTATTATAGAGACTTTTATAGCTGAATTCCACTGCAGCGTGTACATACTGTCACTGTGGGACACTATTAAGTATTTGAGTATGAAAACTTTTATAGTGTCACTGAGCTTGACAGCAACACTAGATCAACCAGTGACGTCAGATTGTAGTTCAGTTTAGTAGATGCATTTTTGTTCCCCGCTCCCTGAAAAGTTGTAGCCAGTTATTTTTGTATGGTGCCTTATTTAATATGCATTTGTAGGAGTTTACATTCAGACACAAAATTATGGGAGGAGAGTATTAAAATGAATCACACTTTGTTATTTACTAATGTTTTCACTCGTCGAAATTACTGGTATGTACACCATTATTTAACACCCCAAAAAGCATGTCTTAAACTATTATTCTCGCACTAATGTATCCTATTTTGTAAAACTGGCACTTAATTGCATGTCAGTTCTTACTTTTTAGTCCTGTGTCTGGGACAGAAACATCGATCTGCAGCAAAGGCCTGTTATTTTTTCGCTCTGTTTCAGGCCATGAATATTCAAAGATCACTTTTCAAAAGAAGAAAAACAACAAATAATGTGAACACCCTTATGTGTGCAATCTACAGAGAAAAAAAAACATTGCAATTATCTTTTCATTGTCTATATTCTCTAGGTTGTATTTCAGTGTAACGTAACTTGTGTTCAGCAGTCTTTAGCACAAGCTCTGGGTGAAATGTGTGAATTGTCAGATTTCCAAAAAAGACAAATCATGGAAGCCATTTAGCATGAATATCTGTATAATAGCCCAATTGTTGGTGTTTTAGGAACAGCACTCTTTACGATTATGACTGTGTACATAAAGCATGGCAGCAAAGAAGTGGGCAAAAAAACAAAAATGAACAAATAGGGATTGTTGTGAGCCAAGAAGTTTTGTCCAAATAACACAGAACTACTGCTGCAAAGTGCAAGCAAACCTCAAAATCCACCTTTTTGCCCCCATTTCCACAAAAACAACCACAGAGAACTTCACAGACCAGTGTTAAACAGTGGACAGTTTGTGCACCAAGATGAACCTCATCATCTGCCCTCCAGTTTTGGTGGTAAAACACCTTAGAAAGAAACTTTGCCTACTTCCCAGGTGTTCACATTATTTTGTCCAACCCATGCATATGCTATATGAACAAACTGCAAGTTTTTGGCACTTCATATACAGCACCTGCTGCCGAAGTATTTCAGTCAGTAATAACAGTGGGATATTTTTAAATGCTTAAAGTAAAAATCGCTTGTATAAGTGATTTTAAAAGATCAAATTAAGTGTACTCCTTATTGATGATGCATACTTTATACAGGAAAGCAGATGAGGCCAGAATATGAATGCAGTGCAATTAGTTGCATGTATTGCAGTGTCTGTTATGACTCAAAACATCACAACAGCATGCAGGTGTTGCTTTGCCAAAGTTCCTTAAAATGTTGATGGTCTCTGTGTTATATTTCCAATAATTTTTTATTCATTTTTTTGCTACATCATTCTGTCATAACACCTTCATCCTCTTTTCTCTTTCCCCTACAAGGTAATCGTGCAAAATAACTGATGGATTGGATTTAGAAAATGAAGACAGTTTGTTGTGAATACGCCTTCCTTGTTTATCATAAATTGATGCGGATGCTTGTCAGCAGCTCATGTTTACTGGCTGGTCACGCTTGTGTAAAATGGCACCTTGTCCCGAATGAGAACATATCGCTGGCTCAAAATCTACATTATTCATCAATGTTAATTAATCTTTTGGGGTAGGCATGTAATTGCTAACAAATATCAATTCAGTTTGTGTTTCACATCCTGGTCATTGATCCACGTAGAATTAACTTTAAAATTTATTTTAGTTCACAATCAATTCTTGCCAATGCATTCAGCAGTACACTTTAACCATTTTTCAAAGATAGTAGAAGTAATTATAAAATTATGAAACTTAAGTCCTAATTTAATGGGTCATAAAAGCACTCTAAGGTTCAGGTAATTGCATTTAATAAAAAATGTAAATACAGTATATAAATGTATTTGCATTTATTTAACATGCAATTACATTGCCGAAAACATTGCATTAATGTTATATTTAAGTATACTTTTTTAAAGTAATTTTCATTTCCATTAAAAGTACTCTTTTTAAAAGTATTCTAGTTTACTTCTTTTCCCACAAAATGGTTTGTTTGAAGTCTGTTGATATCTGGCAACAATTCTAATAATTTAAATGATGATGATTATTATTATTATGAGTTATAACAGGCTATCGATTTCAGAGATATGAACAGGCACAGAGTTGGTGAGGATGTTATTTTTTATCTCACTGGCTGACAGTACATGTAAATACGCCTGGAACTGACTCTGACCCCATTTCAAAAATAACATCCTTTACTCAGTGCTTTTATACACAAGAGGCCGATGACTCAGACCATGCTGAATCATTTGTGACATTTTCTAAAAACACAATTTCTTAACCACATTTGGAAAAATAGCCAGTAGAATAAGCTTGGATTACTGTCGTTTCTGAAAATTATTTATAGTATATCAGAAGAATATACAGATACTTGTTTAGGACTTTCATGCTTTCATTCTGGATATTTTAGAAGTCACTTTTCATTCTGAGGAAGTACAAAATGTCAACTTAATAAATGAACAAATGAGTTTGAATGATTATGGCTAAAGCTGCAGAGCTTCATTTGTAACAGCTCTATCCAGTGCTAATCGCTGATGCAGCGCTATGATGCTTTGCAGAAGATATGAGTTATAGTACTGTGTGGGGTAGTGAGGAAAAAAGCCAAATAGACATTATTATTCCTAAGCACCATAAGAACTTACGATACTGTGAGGAAAGATTGTCAAACATTGATCTGTTTGTGCCTGTGTGTGGGGCACGTGCATCTCTGCATATCCTTGCTCAAAGTATATATTTAACAGTTCCCTGATCCTTTATGTCTTTGGTGCATTCCGGCTCTGAATGTTTTGTGAATTTGTCACGATGTAAAGCAGCTTTGCAAAAATTTAAAATAGAGGAAATGATCATAAACCCTTCTAACATTATAAGAATAACTTCAGTGTAAGTGCTTTCTGCTGTACAACAGATGTAAGACATATGAAAGACAACAATGTTGTCAGATTGTTATGGGTGTTATGGGTGCAACAGATCACAAAAATCACTAGGGGTGTGGGGGCGGGGCAAGATACATTGAGTCAGAAACACGGCAGCTAAACTCTAAAGATTCACAGCATTTTAATTATAATGGTCTTCTCATTATAATAGTATGGGTGTGACAGTCCAGTCATAGTTATTAATATTCTTCTTTGTAGTTTGACCTGCTCGCGCTGTCTGCTGAAGAAATATCACCATGGTACTACAATGAACCGCTTGACTCAAAATCAAATGCATCTTATATCAGGTAAATAATATATCCACGATATATATACTGTACAACGGTATACTGTACATACATACCAAATCACTCCCTACCTGTTCGAAAAAATCCAGTCTCTGCCTGTGTCAGTTTGAGTCTTGGTAAAGTTTTAATCCCTGCCGCCAAGATGCTCCTCTGTCAATCACGGATTATAGAAAGTGAAACACAAATCTATGGAGGGGTTGGATTTATTCACACACTTTAAAATATTTATTTGAAGCTTTTTTCTTTTCAGATTCTTACAGCTTTATCATAGGAGAAAACCGCAAGTTCTATGTCAAATCAAACTTTTGAGCTCCCCCATATAGTCAAAATGGCATAATCATAACAGCCCACGAATTTTTGACTGTGAGATTGGTAGTCGAATCAGGCTCCTCGAATCGAAGCATCGAATCGTCGACTATTTGGGGTCACCCCTAAAAATCACGGTTACGGTTTTTGAGTCACAGATCAAATAATAAAAAAAAATGGGTGAGGAGGAACAAATTGTACTTTGCTTTCGATTTACTAACTAAAGAAAACTTAAAGTAATTCAAGTAATACGTTAAAGTAGTTATCTTACTCCTAGTTAAATTTATCATCCAGTAATGTAGATACTAATATAGTTATCGTTATAGATATTGTATGATGATGTAGATGCTAATATACTGTTGATATTGCTAATATAGATATCGATATAGTTATCGTCATTTGGTGTTACCATTTCATTTCATCAGTCATTCTTAAAGATGATCATCTTTAAATATCTATACAAAGGCTATATAGTTTTAATGCAAAACTTTGTGAATGGCACTCTGTGGCATGGCAGGAGTTTCTGATCGCTGCGTTAAATCCACGTCTGAAGTTTCCCGCCCTGTGCAGCATGCATCCTCAATTTTCAAAACAAACAGCACGCGGTGTCAGTGCGTTCCTCCTCTAGAGGCCACTCTCTTACTTTATAATGACAGCAGATCCTTCTCAGCCGCTCCAGCAATAGACACAACCCGGAAAAACTATCGGCATGGATGTTTGCGATTGCCGATAGTTCCAGCAATCACTTATCGGTGCCGATTTATCGGCAAAACCGATCAATCTGTCGACCTCTACTAAATTTCTTACAATTCCCAACTCTAGTGCCGCGAGCTCTGATGAGATCAGCACTCTGAGGGGTGTGCGGGGCGAGGACTAACAAGGGTCTGGCACATGCCCACACTCTTCTCACTGCAGAGGTGCAATATGTACACTTCGCTAAAATGCTTCCTCCTCCTGGAACATGCTCAGAAACAATGGGAACAGCAGCTCACTCCCATACACACTCAAATACACACTCTCACGTGCTTAATCCTGGCAAATGTGTCCATGACCGGTTGACATATGTGCAGAGAGATACTGCTTCCAAAAAGAAGATCCATTTCACTTCATACCCTCTCTTTCTCATTCCCTAGTAAATCTCATCTGATTACGGCTCATTTCCTGTAACTCTACACCTTTTTTCGTACATTAAGTGTATCGTGTTCAATATGAGGAACGTTTATGTGTTGAATTACTGGTTTCTACAGCAAACATCAATGTCATTAGACGTGTTGGCAGGCACTGTTGCCTGAGCGTATGTCAAGATGGTGTAGCCCAGAAACATGAAGGAATATTCAATTCGCCCCAGCAGTAATGACTAGCGCGGTGCTTGCACTTCCTAGAACGTGCACAGATGGATGATTCGCCCTCCCCCTTCTTTAATTAACCCTGGAGTAATTATCCTCTATTTCTCAGTCGTATCTTGTGAAGTCCTTATCGCCACCCTTTCCCGCCCACAACCTGCACTCCTTCACACACGCCCCGAAAGGTTACCCAAACACCGGCTGACATTTAGTTACTGACCACTGCACTGCAAAAGGTTGCTCAATGATACGGTTTATATCAGTGTGACAACAAGATTTGCACTGTCCAAATGCCGGATCAGCTGTTGCTCTTAATGGGGACCATGCTTGTTGATTGAACACTATTTAAATTATATAACGAAGATTTCTAATTTGGAGATAATGTTACCTGTAATGGTACACTTTCAGAAAAAAAGGTACAAAGCTGTCACTCCAGTGGAATCTTTTCAGAGGTACATTTTTGTACCTAAAGGGTCCATATTGTTCACTTGAAGGTACATATTTGTGGCTATAAGTTTATATATTAGTACCTAAATGTTATTAGTACTTTGTGAGAGGGTACCGTAAGTGCATTATTTAGTGAAGTTACGTCTAGTCACCCTTATATGTGAGTGCTTTATTATTTGACGAGTATTGAATCCTGCACATTGTTATGGAGGTGTACATGGTGGTTGATAATACTGTGGCTTGGTGTGTGGATGTCCAGCATTTGTACAGTTTTCCTGCTGTGGCACAAAGTCATTTTAGAGTGACGTAAATGTTCATTTTGACCCATGTATCGGTGGATTACTTTTACTGATCCATGTAGGGAAATGTATTTGCATTTAACCCACCCCAATCTACTGTTGAAAATGTTGATCAGCTGCCATTGTTGTTATGCCATTGTATGTGTGTGGCATATTATGCAAATTATATGCATATGGCTGCATTAGGTGTTACAGGGATGTGTAAGATAGATGTGTAAGGGTGTTTAGTTTACAATTGCTCACTGAAGGCCCTGAATGAAACCCCACGGTACGCTACTGCAACTATGTATACATTAGATTGATGTAATTTATTTAATTGTATTTATTTCAGGTTTATTTAACATGGACAATGCACATCAAGTATATATATTTACTTAATTTCTTACGTAAAGTCACCTCTTTATTAAGTAAAGATTTTATTGTTATTAAGTTGGTGCTATAAGTGATTTTATTTGATCTGGTGCTATAAATCACACATTGTAGATTTACTACTAATAATAGATTTACTACTAATAATAGTGGCAGATAGTAGTAGATAATAGTATTAGGATTTATATGTAATAGGATTTAATTCATTTCTTAAGTAATTTTATACTTTAAGTGATTTCTGAATCATATGTATACATATCCCTTATATAATTCATACATACATATATATATATATATATATATATATATATATATATATATATATATATATATATATATATATATAAATGGAAAACAAGACCCAATTAAGAAGAAAAGAGAAATTAAGAAAAAGAGTAACCACATGATGCACAAAATTGTAGTGTTGGTGAGGCATATCTTAAAATATCAAAGCTCCCAATGGAACTCCGCGACACTTCCTCACTGGAAGTTTTTTGGTTTATTAAAATATTATTTTATATTAAAGGGGCAGTCCTATAAAAAAATGTAATTCTGTCATCATGTTTTTCCAAACCTGTATTACTATTGTTCTTCTGCAGAAAACATTAGAATGTTGGTAACCAAAGAGTTTTGGTTGACATTGACCTCTAAAATATTTTTAGTCACCAATATTCCTGAAAATAACTTATTTTATGACATTAGGGTGATCAAATTAATACAGAATTTTCATTTTTTGGTATTAACCCTTTAATTTACTTAAATGCTGAATGAAAACTGCTCCAAAACCCTGAAACATCTTAATCTTATGAACTACTAAGTTAAAAGGTGTTTCTTTTTTCTTTCTGGCATCCTTTCAGAAAGTAGGTTCATCGTGTCCTTGAAAATAGAATGTGTATGTGGCCACAAGCTCCACACCTTCTAAAGCTACACCTTCACTGCATCTTTATCTTTGATGATGAAAGGCTTGGTGAGTAAAATCGATACTCAGGCTACCCATGGAACATATAAACACACACATACAGTACGTACAAACACACACACTCACGCCCTAACAGCTGCATCCCGCTCAGACCAACCGCCTCTAATTAATGGTCTCTTAGAAACGACAGATGTTTTTATCACTCCACCGTTCCTTGAATTTAGTCTGGGTTGGTGTGGTAAAGAGATCTCCATCAACAACCTCATGGTTACTGTTGCTGTGCAGAGTGCAATGTTGCTGTTGCAGCTACAGCCAATAAGAGAGTCAGAGAGACACTGGGCTCTAAAAACAGGAATCTATATCAAGGCTATGGAGAAAAGCTTCGGCAAATGTCAAGCTTGCCCAATTTAATGATATTGCTAACTTGTGCTCACTCGTCATTATATATGCCGCATGTCTGTAGCTATATAGCTACATCTGTGCTTTAAATTACAACATTTTGTACTTGAAACCTCTGTTGTAAACAATGAACAGCAAACAGTGGGAATGTTTACAGTGAGCAGCATAACCTGACATCATGCTATGAGTGATGTTATTTGATCTGGTTCTATAAATCATAGTAGTATAATTATATATTATGTAAATATAGTATATACTCGTATATTAGTATATAGAGTTTTTATATTTATATTATACTATAATAATGTTTTGAATTAGCTTTTTTTTATTTTAATTTTAGTTTAAGTTTTATTAATTTGGAGTCCTTGTCATTTTTGCTAGTTTATATATATATATATATATATATATATATATATATATATATATATATATATATATATATGTAATTCAGTTTAGCTTTCATTTCTTAATTCTATTTTAGTTTTATACATTTTTATTGATGCCCGTAATTGCATCTTTTTGTCTTACAATTCCAACTCTTTTCTCTCAACGAACCTGCAATTATGAGTGAACTTGTCACAGTTCTGACTCTATTTCTTAGAATTGCAAGTTTATAAAACTCCCATAATTCATAACAAAAGCCTAAACTGCACAAGCCACATTAACAAGCTGGTCACACTTTTATTTTAAGGTCCAATTCTCGTCATTTACAAACCTTTAAATACGACTCTAGCTCAATAAACTCCTAATTTGCTGTTTATAAATAGTTAGTATGCTAGTTAATGTATTGGGTAGGATTAGGGATGTAGAATATGGTCATCATGCACAATATGTGTTTCTCAAATACTAATAAACATCCAATATGTTAATACTAGGCATGATAATAAGCAACTAGTTAATAGTGAGAATCGATCCCTAAACTAAATTGTTACCAAAAAGCCTATACGCTGATCAGTTGTGACTTTGCTCAGCAATCATAATCTTTGTATTACACTTCACTGTAACAAATTTAGCAAAATAACATGTTGTTTCCTGTTCATTTAAGGTCACGCTCTAAAAGCGCACACTTGATTTCAGCGCATCCATCTGTATCTCCAGCCCATTCATTCGTTCTCAGTATCTGTTTGGATTCTGTCCCTGTCTTCCCTTTTCAGATTCTTTCTTTTAAGTGGAAAGAATCAGATCTCCTATGTCTTATGTAACCACTAACCAGCCAACAGCGCAGATGCCTGAAATAACTCCAGCACACCATGAAGTATAGATCTCTCTCAGAGGCATGTGCATGTGCAGCACCACAAAATGAACCCAAATATAATCATACTTCTCAATTACATCACATATATGCTCACATGTGAACATCCATTGATTCAAATGGTTTTTGTCAGTATTTCCGCATGTATTGCAAATTTACTGTATGAGAAGGAAATACAGGATTTGACTGGTGATATAAGTTTATATCTCCCACAGGTTTGTGATTCAGTGCTGCTAGAGTCAGCAATGAGTCAATGGCTTGGATATACACACTCCCTGTATCTTATTGCCCAGCCTCTCGGCTGTCCTCCAGGGCTTTTATTACTCGTTGGCCCATCAGGGATAGATTGCTTTAATTAACACTCTCTAAATGCCACTGAAAAGAAAGCCGTATCTCATACTGCATGGTATGGCACCTCTCTCCGATCCTGATTATATAATACTGATGTTTTACCCACACAACTCCATGATTGTAATAACATGGAGTCAGTACCCCGCTGTGTGGATGCTTCGATGGAGAGGGTGTCAATTTGAGTGGTGTAGATGATCTAGAGAAATATAATAATCATCAGTCAAAGGCAGCGTTGACAGGTCTTACCGTACTGATTATTTTATTATTTTATATTTATTTAATGCACTTTAACATAGGTTAATCCTACTTTAAAGAAACTATTGTTCATTTACAAATAATTTTTGTTCATAATTCGTTAGTCTTCATAGGAAAGGCAGTTGCATTGTGAAAAGCTCAGAAAAAGGTTAATCCAAGATTTCTACTCAAAGTATTGGGAAACACCTTGTATTAGGTAACACTATTAACTATTAGCTAGTTGCATTAGCATGCATATAACTGACTGTTTATTTGTACTAATAAATATTATGCACAAATAAGTGCATGACATGTTCTAGATCTCTGTATTTAATACTAAAAATTAGTTTCTGCTTTTCTGTCATGGAGTTGCTATAGAAATAAGCGCTTGGCGAAAGAGTACAGTACAAAGTAACATTTAATGATAATCCACAGGAGAACAAATGACCACATAAGCACAAATAATAGCAGGACACAGAACACAGGAGTAATAAAAAAAAAACATGCAAACTACTGAGGAACTGATTCAGGAGACAGAAACACACGGAAAACTTTTTAAAATATCTGCATCCACACGAAACCATGAAACCGACACCAAACGTAGTATACTGTACATGCCAGACCAGTATGTGGCGCTGTAATTCTGCCACAGAGATACCCTAAAAATGGTAATTTTTTCTCCTTAAATCACAAAAGAATTCCCTCGATATGCCATCATTATCTATCTTGGAAAAAGAAGTGACAAGAAATTGTTTTAGTAAAGGTTTAATTTCTTCATCATATAATATGCTGGTGTCAGGATCAAAGGACTATTCAAACTATAAATTGGAAGCTTGGAGATCGGATCTTAAAAGGTTAGTTCACCCAAAAATGAAATTGAGGCTGCATTTTCCTCACCCCCGAGGCATCCTAGGTGTCTATGACTTTCTTCTTTCAGACAAATAAAGTCGAAGTTATATTAAAAATTGTCTTCGATCTTTAAAGCTCCATCATTGTATGTTAATGTTGCAGTGCTTCAGTCCAAAAGAAGTGAAATAAAAAGCGCTCTTCCATAAAAAAAAGTATCTCACACGGCTCTGTGGGGTGAACAAAGGCCTCCTGTAGTGATGCATTTTGGTAAGAAAAATATCCATATTCAAAATGTAATAATGACTTCAATCTAGTTTGCACCAACAGTACACAGTAGTTTCGGGTGGAGGATGTATGAGGTCAGCGCTTCGCATGCGCTGCTCAGAAGTGATGCACGCGGAAAGGCAGGAGAGAGATCATCACAAACTATACGGATTGGCTGTACACATGAAAACACAAGGCTGTTGTTTTCAGATTTATCCACTCCGGGACCCGGTAAAAAAAAAAATAGCGGTTCCATGCTCTCAAAACGCAGATACGATAAGAAATATTTACGTATACAGCTAAACTTGTCTCCGTGTGGACAGGGCCTAGGACAGTAAACAAAGAAACAGATCCCTTTGGGAAAAGTTTGAGTGTTTCAAAATTACAGTGTGAAAAATTACACTGATGACATTTTCACAAAAGTTGATAAATTACATAATTCAGATCTTACTAGAAGCTGCAAGACAAATATAGCTAAAAAATAAAGATCGTTATTGGGTGAGAGTTGAAGAAATGGAAGCAAACAAGCCGAATGAGAGGCCGACACAATGGGATCTTGGTGCATTGCAGACAGCATTACCATGGAAACGGGGTGGGGGAGAGAGAGAGAGAGAGAGTGTGTGTGTGTGTGTGTGTGAGAGAGAGAGAGAGAGAGTGTGTGTGTGTGTGTGTGTGTGAGAGAGAGAGAGAGAGAGAGTGTGTGTGTGTGTGTGTGTGTGTGTGAGAGAGAGAGAGAGAGAGAGAGAGGATGAGAGCATCAGAGGCTAGAGGATTAGAAGAGAAGGGAAGGGGTCACTGCAGCTCCTGCTTCCTATGCACTCAGTTGTGTGTGTGTGTGGAATAAAGGTGTTGTCTTGAAGAGGGAGACAGTGGGTGAAGCTAATACATACTGGGCCTCTGGGGGTTAATAAGATCAAGGTGGAGACGGGAAGAGCTTCCTGGTGGAGATTTGTGTTGATGCACCTTCACACCAGTGAGAAAATAGAGCTGCTAAACATGATTCAGTTTAACCGACCTACAAAAAGCAGAAAAACCTTTTAAACCAGCCTGAACTGCTCTTATCTGACCTCCTGACTGGGACAGACTGGATTTGGCTCTTCTAACCAGCTAAATAATGACACGAGTTAGACCATTTTAAGCCTGCTAAGACCAGATAACCTTCTTAGGTTGGTTGGAGCTGGTCTTTTCAGCAGGGACAGACTAAACAGTGTTGAGTGGGCAGTTAAAAATCAGCTCTAATGTACACTGCTGGAAGTATGTGTGTTGCATCCAGTGAAGGTAATTGGCTAGCACTCTCTGTCCTTTGTGTATACACTGTTTGTGTTGGAAGACAAACAGAGCAAGTAAGAGTGTAAATCAATGAGTAAACTGGCGCCTGTGTGTATATATTAACAGTGTGTCCTGGTGAAAGATGGAAGATGACTGTTTTCTCCTACAATGTTGCTTTTTACTTGTTAAGACTCACAGGAACAGCTTTCTAAAAGAAATAGTTCACCCAAAAGAAATTACCTACCCTGAGGACATATAAGATGTAGATGAGTTTGTTTGTTCTTGGGAACAGATTTGGAAAAAATTAGTGTTACGTCATTTGCTCACCAATGTATCCTCTGCAGTGAATGGGTGCCGTCAGAATGAGAGACCAAACAGCTGATAAAAACATCACAATAATCCACAAGTAATCCACACCACTTCAGTCCATCAGTTAATGACTTGTGAAGGGAAAAGCTGCGTGTTTGTAAGGTACAAATCCATCATTAAGATGTTTTAACTTTAAACCATTGCTTCTGACCAAAATATGAGGATATAATCCATAATAACCATTCTTTCAATGATAAAAACCCTTCTTTTCAAGTGACAGTTTTCACTTGTAAATGGTACTTGATCAGTGTCTATTTCTCTCTTGATTTAAACTCGCATTTTAGCTGGAAACAATAGTTTGAAGATAAAACGTTTTAATGATTTATTTGATTCAGACAAACATGCAGCTTCTTGCTTCACAAGACATTAACTAATGGACTGGAGTGGTTTGGATTACTTGTGGATTTTTGTGATGTTTTTCTCAGCTGTTTGGTCTCTCATTCTGATGGCACCCATTCACTGCGGAGCATCCATTGGTGAGCAAATGATGAAACAAATTCATCTACATTTTGGATGGTCTGAGGGTGAGTACATTTTCAACTAATTTTCATAAACTATTGGTAAACTTTTCTTTAATATGACAGTGTGTGTGAACACAAGCACTCAACACACACACTAGAAAGCTTCATCCTTTGTCCAGTGTCTGCACATTGTCTGAGCTTGTTGTCTGCTGCTTCACAGTTCCCCTTCCCTCGGCAAGGATATTCCTGACTACAGACTTAAAATAGAAACCCCACCCTAGCACACCCCCTGTACTCCGTCTCTCTTTCTCTCTGTTTACGCTCTCATCCACTTCAATATCAATCACTGTCTCTCATCAGCGATGCTCATCATCATGGAGATGTGAGGAACAGTATATAATGTGTTACGGGTGTCTCCTGCTGAGATGAGAGGTCTAATGAGTCTCTCAGGCAGGCGTCAAGACAGGCGACAAGGCATAAAGCCAGTTGAGAAGCATATGCATTCGGTCCCTGATGGAAAATGCATATCCTGCTATAGTGTATTTAAATGGACAAATGACCATAGCTATGCCCAGAATAAAATACTACTGAAATGCTTACTACATACTGCATTACTGTTTTATAGTATGCTACATTGTCTAATCAGAAATAATTTAAATTATTTGTATAATTTTGTGTAAATTTCTTAACTTTTAACAGACTGCTCTAGATAATATAATGTTTGGAGTGGAATACTGCATGCGGTGTTCTGTAAATAACATGCAAAATATTATGTCGTAGGTAAAGATAAATGTTTCAAGTATGCTAAACATCGAAAATTTAAATTTGTTGGTTTTCTATCCAAAACATTGTTTTTAGTGTAGAATACCAATAAATTGCACAATGCACCATATACTGTATACATTCTACTAGTATTACTTCATAAAACAGTATACATTAAAGTTTTCAAACAATAGTAGTAACATTGAGAGAATACCAACATTTTATTCAACTTTTATTCAAGTGTAAACATATTTATACTTCATGTATTGCATGTATATTTAGAAAAATTCTTCTTGAAATGTGTAGTTTCACATAATTTTTTAAAATAGCAGTCAGTGAAAAAACGTTTTGCATATTGAACTGTTTACCAAAATTGGTGATAGAAATGCTATATTTAAAATTCGTCAACACAATACATACTTAGAATATTGTGTCAATACTTTTTTTTTTTTTTAAAGGAAACTTTGGAATTTGCAATATACACAAATTATATAAGAAAAAAACTAATTTATTTTGCCATACATCAAAATGCACAAAAAATGTAATTCTACTAATAGAGGGATGTAAAGGTCTGGAGACGACAATTTTTAATGCATATCACTTTGTCGCATAACGTAAAAATAGTATTTAAAAAAGTATGTTTTTGCAATAAATGTTTTTGTTGCATGCTTCATTCAGGAAGTCTCAGAAATATTTATGCCACCATATGGTCACCAAATATCACCACACGGTTATACAAATAATTATAATTGATGCATTACTGCCATCGCTCAATTTTTTGTACTTAATAGGACTAGGTGTTACAATCTGCAACAATTCAGCACAACAGTAGCCTTGACTACAATGGAGAAGTTCTTCTTGAGTGGGTTGTTTTGTAGCTGCACTTCCAGGGAAAAGAAACACAACCGAATCTTCACACCAGTGTGACAAACCATCAGTAGTGTACCACTCAGTATATGACACCTACACCAGCCCTATATACTGCATATTGCAAAAACAGCATGGGCCCTATTTTAACGATCTAAACACAAAGTGTAAAGTGCACGGCGCAGGTGCACTCAGGGCATTTCCAAATCCACTTTTGCTATTTTAACGACGGAAAAACGCTATATTTATAAATAAATAAATAAATAAATAAATAAATAAATAAATAAATATATATATATATATATATATATATATATATATATATATATATATATATATATATATATATATATATTTAATTGGCCAACAAAAAATTCTTATGCATTGCAATCCTTTAATTTTTTATATTTGGCATGTTTGTGTGCTGCTGTGCGTCCCTGTGTTTAATAAGCAGCATGTACATCAGTTAATTTTGGCAGGCATTTTTTTATTTAGTCTTAGTCTTAGTCTTGAGATGAAAATGATTAATAGTCTTAGTCACGTTTTAGTCATTTGAGTCTTTCATAGTTTTAGTCGACGAAAAAGGCATTGCATTTTTGTCAACTTTTAGTCAATAGTTTTAGCCAAACTGTAGTTACCAATTTTATAGCTATTTTATATGTAGTTTTAAAAATTCAAATCATCATTAATTCTTCTCTCTTTAGACCAAATCAATTAAGCTTATGAGAAATTTGAATCAAGGAAATTGAATTTGGAAAATCTTAAAAATTAAAATTATGACAATTTTCCTTTTTGGGTGAACTATCCCTTTAAAAGAAGTGAAAAAGGAGCAACTTAAATATATATATATATATATATATATATATATATATATATATATATATATATATATATATATATATATATTTAAAGAAGCATAATTTGACAGATACACTAGAGATACAAATTAAACTAATTTTTCAGATACTGTAGGTTTTAATTTACTGTAGGTATACATGTATTAAACATCTTTTTTTGTTGGGTAACATTAATCAAAGATAGGTATTTCATTTGGAATCCAGTCCCTTTAAGACGGAAGGCATGTATGAAATACTGACACACGTTGAGTTTTCACACATCTGTTCACGTAATCCACGATTAACATCGGGACTGCTGTGTGTGTGTTTGAGAGCTGAGAACTGATCACGCGCTGTATATGAGAACTGAGGAAGAGGAGCGTGCGAGACAGAGAGAACACTTCTATCAGCTTGATTTCGCCTATACCGCCTTCACGAACTTTAAATTAATCGACAACGAATTGTGACTCCCAGGAAAAACGGGTCATCTGGTCACCTCATCCCTACCCCTTCGGGTGCTAAGGCCATTGTTTCAGATCACTAGTTCGTGTTTTATTAGTCTATCCATCCGCTGCGGCTGCTAAACTGACTAGATATGCAAACGGCTCTTATCCGATCGCAATCCAATGACAGGGACCCACATTTTAAAAGACAATAGCCTTGCATTTTGAATGTCCAATAGTCGTCAAATAACATTATAGAAAACACGGCATAAATTTCGTCATAATTTTGTCATCAGATATTATTTTTAGTTCGTTAACGTCTCATCTCAGCCACATAAAATTTTTTCGTTAACGAATATTTTTAGTTGTCGTATTCGTTAACGAAATTAACACTAGTGTACGCGCGTCGTGGACCCTCCTATACTAACACGCCTTTTAAATATCAAAGAAAAAACATTGTGCCAGACTTTAGACCAGGTTTGAGTTAGAGGTCTATGGCGCAGTCTATTTTTAGCTCCTTAAAATAGCAATGCACCTGAACACACCTCTTTTTTAGACCAGCACGCCCATGGGTGCACAAATGGGCGCAAATGCATTTGCTAATTAAACGACGTGTCGCTGGATGGGAAAATGTGAATGGCGCCTGACTGAAACTAGCAAACACACTTGCGCTGCGTCTTGCGTCGCATTGCGCCGGGTGTATGATAGTGCCCCATGGGTGTGTGATATTATGCAATTTTGAACATACCAAAGTACCTCAGGTGAGCGTATCATCACAGTACTCTCTCAGCAGTCCACTCTCATGATAAAGCTCCTGTCATTTATTTCCTTATACATATTTAGTCTGTGAATAAACGGTTTATTTTGTGGAAGCCCCCTAATTAGATTCTCCTTCCCATCAACGGCCACTTTACATCATAGACCACCCACGCTCAGATCTTCCTGAAATATCAGCCATTGATTAGTTGTGTCCTGTTGGGCGATAAAATGGTATTTTTAGCTCGACTTAATCTAAAATGTCTGTACCCCGTGATATCTGTCTGGAGAGAGCAGGCTGTTGCCACAGATACCAGACAGAAGGATGTGTCTCCGGCACGCAGAGCACTTCTCTTCTTCTCAGCGCGCATGACACCGTTGATGCACTGTTCAGCGTAGCTGCAGGTGGAAACAGGTTTTGTGTGAAGGTGAGCATGGCGTGTTTGTGTGCATCTTCTCACGTGCTCTGTCAATTAACTCTGAGAAACAGGTGGAGCAGTCTTCGGTGTGCTTCCGTTCTCGGGATGGTGTCACGTGGACTTGGATGAATCTTTTTAGCACCTCTTGCCCTTTAGACCTGGTTCTAACCAGTCCCATCCCTCACAGTCTCCCTCTCTGAGCTGCACTCTTTAATATTTCATCAAAGTGTCCCAAAGGACAGACTCTCCCGCTGTTCTGCTATTTACTGTGGATCAGTAGCGAGAGGCTTCTGGGAGAAACAGGCAGAATAGGCGTTTGGCTGCAAGGGAATAGCTGTCGAATGACAAGGACTGGGGAGATAGAGCCATATATAGAAGGATATAAATGTGTTTTAGAAGCTTCTCGGAGAAAGCTTTTACCCCTCAGCATAAGTTACTTTCTATACATGTGCCAGGAATAATACATATAGAGGTTAAGAATAATAGCTGCTTCAGTCAGAGCTGTGTATGTGTGGTTGTGTATCGAAGAATTGGGAGATAAAGTTTAATAAGAAATAAAGCGAGAAATCACAAGTTTTTTGCATTTGTGAGATATAAGATCAAAACAGATTCAAGTCACTTTGTGAGATTTAAAAAGGCAATTGCAAGATACAAAGTTAGTGAGATAAAGAGTCACTTTGCAAGATTTACAAATTGTGATTTTAAAATCACAGTTGTGAGATTACAAAAACAAAATCTGATATTTGAAGTTACATTTTAGATTAAAAGCCGCATTTTGAGATACCCGGGAACACTTGGTAGGTAAAAATTTGATAGCCTGAATGCACTGTAAGTCACTTTGGATAAAAGCGTCTGCTAAATGCATAAATGTTTAAATGTTTATAGAGCCAGTAAGATGAAAATTCTAAGCTTCCTATCACTGTTTATAACTCCTGTACATTAGGTTTAAATCCATCCAAGGTTAAAAAACACTGTCATTTTGTCAAAATATCATTTTAAAATTACCTCAATTCTTAGAGATCCCCAAACGGTTCGCGCGAAGCTGTTCAAAAGATTCAGTTTCCTTAAACCCCACCTTTCGGTAGCATACTGTGTTCTGATTGGTCAACTAATATAACTAGTTTGGATTGGTTGTTCCGCACACACCTCCACGGTAAACTATGCGTTAGCATCTGTTTGGGGTGTATTATGTCTTATTCCTCTCATCACGAAGCAAACAGTAAAATAAAAAACTTGAACAGTCTCGCTGCTTTTTCTTCTGTGTGGGTGTATTCAAGCCGCGCGCTTCAGTTTGAATCTGAATAGCGCGTTCAGCGCGGGGGCGTGGTCACATTAGATATAACGAAGGGAAACATGAAAAACAGACATGGCGTTGTTTTCATATGGATTACTTTATCACAGAATATCTGTTTTCGGCAGCACTTGTTTAGTTTTAAAGTAGACATGTCAAGCTTTCTATAGATATCTCTCTCATGTCTCTTCGTTGAGTAATCACGGAGTTACATTTCATTTTAATGACGTGTTTGTACATGACGATCAGCGCAGACAAAGGCTGTAGACAGCACACATACTGATAAGACGCTCGGGAGAAAACAAACACATAACTTCATAATCATACTTCGCGTTGTGATTCGGAGATGCTCGTTGTTCTAAATAAAGTTGCTAATGAACCCTTTTTTATGGCCAAACGCTTTGAAAAACCCGCCTTGTACTCACCGAGATTAGAAAAGCAGTCATAAGGGAAATGTTGTGAACACAACAAAAGGGATTTGTTGTACTGCTCTGGTATTGTGGTAAAAATGAATTTTAGCCATTGGTTCTTCTGATCTTCATTCATTGGCAGTGAAAATAAAACAAACTTGCCTTTACAATTAAAAACACACTGTCTCCTCGACATGATGCTCTCACACCAACCAGAGCGTCTGTGTGGGGGGATAAGGCAGTTCAGAGTTCAGTTTCTCTCAAGACGGTAGGCGGAGATTATTATGCAAAGTGTTTCTAGTGACGTACATAGAGATGGGCAAAAGATTTGAAATCTATCACGACTCGTTTCAGCGATTCAGAGTCGACTCCTTACTTTAGAAGCCAAAAACTTTATAAAGCGTGTACTTTTTGGTTTAATTACTTTGCACATTGTTTACACTGATGGACAGCTACATCATACACTGTAATACAGGTCATTTTTGATTTCCCATCTGTGTTGCTCTTTAAATGTGAGATATTAAGTGGCAATTGCATAGTAGTCCAATAGAGAGATGTAAAGTCACACTGTGAGATTTAAAGTCATATTTTTTTATTTAAATATAAAAGTTTGTAAGTATTAAAGTCACATTGTGAGATATTATAGTCATAGTTAAGAGAAACAAAGTTCAGTTGGCAAATATTAATTCAGAATGTGAAGTTTAAAGTCACAATTTACAAGAAACAGTCACAACTGCAAAATTTAAAATAAAAATGTGAGATATAAAGTTACATTGCAAGATTCAAAGTTTAAATGTGAGATAAAGTCAGATTATACAATTCAAGGTTACATTTCAGATTTAAAGTATTAACATTTAATAACAAATTAATAACATTTTTAAATTGCAATTTAGCTTAGTTTACCCCGAGGCAGAAATAGCCAATGTGAGTTACGGTGTGTGGTATATACTTATGTCTGTCATTTATTCATTTTCTTAATTTATTTTGGAGGAATAAAACAAACACATTCTGACTAGCCAATCAACTAATGAATAGCGGGAATTTGGGGCGGGAATTTTTGCAAAAATAATTGCAAAAATAATTAAGACATGCTAGTAGAAACAAATCATCTTTAAGTCTTCATCTTTAAACACAGACTCCACAAACACACAGACAGACAGACCGTTCCTGTTCCCTATAGAAATCGTTATTCATGAATTCAGTGGCCACTTTATTCCACTGCAAACAGAGATTGAACACTGTCACACATACGGTGCTCCCCTAGGGCTCGACAGAGACACCGATCTCAGTGTCAAATGAATGTACACTTCCCTTTCACTACCTCACAGCCAGCCAGCTGCTAGTGTAAAATAACCTGTTTCTATAAGTCAACATCATGCAGTTATTCTCTCCCACAAAGTACCTGTTCTAAAATGTCACATATTATATTCGCTTGCCACAGTGTCTGCTGTGTATTAGCATCATCTGTCTTGCCACAAGTAGTTCAGTTTTAACTGAACACCTCAGTGAATGGTGACTGCGGTCTTGTTGTTCTGTTTTCCTGTGGCCCACACTGTGCATGTTCTCTGTGTATTTTTAGAAAGCTGTTCTCGTTCTCTTTGTGTCTCGCACTCACTCTTGCAGTTATTTTATTTTAAAGACTTTGAGCTCCGTGACAGTAAGGAAGTGTCTGCTGGGAATGCAATACTTGGAGTTGTGCATGTACGCCGCCTTCTGCAGAAACGACACTGTTGTGATTCACATTACTATGTCAGTTTAGAACATAGCATCATTTGCAGCCCAGCTGTTTTTTATGTTATTGAACATTATGTAGACATTTATTTCATGTGGTGCTCCATCCTACAGTTCTAGGGATTTTTAACCTTTTTTTTATATCAGAGTATTTTGAACTCTTCAGGTTTTGATATCTCACATTCTGCGGTTATATTTGTGTGTGGGTGTATGTGTGCGTATGCATGTGTGTGCGTGTGCGTGTGTGTGTGTGTGTGTGTGTGTGTGTATATATATATATATATATATAATGGTAAACTGTACAATTAACTGTGTTCTAAAAGAATTAGTGTATCTTCTATCATTGAGTGCTGCTCATTAGGATTGATTTGAACCTTTTAAACTTTGAAAAAGATATTATATATGGATGCTGCTGTGATTGTTTCATCCAACTAAAATAAACTACTTTACAAAGTTAGAAAAAAAGGTCAAAATTGTGAAATATTATTACAATTTAAAATTATTGATTTCTATTGTAATATATATTTAAAATGTAATCTATTCCTGTGATGCAAAGCTGAAATTTGAGCATCATTATTCCAATCTTCAGTGTAACATGATCTTCAGAAATCATTGAAATATGCTTATTTGCTGCTCAAAAAACATTTCTCATCATCATCTGCTGAAAACAGTTGTTCCGCTTCTTTAATGTAATTAATGTAATACTTTTTTTTTCATTTTTTTTTTTTTAAGATTCAACAGAACAGCATTTATTTGAAATCCATGTTTGCTATCTCTGGTATTTTTACACATTGTATGTTCAATAATATATATTTAAATATAGTACAACATATACTTCAATAATATACCAAACCACAAACCTTCTTTTCTCTTTTTTTTGTGCACATCTGAGCTTGGACGAAATATTTGACTCTAATCCCTGAACCATTTCAGAAGGATAAGACCCATATGTTTAAGATGACAGAAATTTTATGAACTATCCCTTTAATTCCCTTTAATTACAACGTACAGTACTGTAATATGCATATATCAGAGCGTTAGTCCTGCGGCTCCTATCTGATACTAGATGTACTGATGAAGTTATCATCACTTTGTGTTGCTATACACCTTACATTACCTCTGAGATGTCATCTTTGGCACAGAATGGAGTGCCATGTTTTTCTCTTCATCTCTTTCTTAATGTCAGCTGATCTGCAGCCTGTTTCTCTCTCTCTCTCTCTCGTCCACTCTCTCACTTTATATGGTGAGGTCAGCAGCTTGGCCTTCATTGCCAAGCTCTAACAGATTGCTGGATGTGCTTGTCTTGTGCATCTTCCAGGATTGTGAGCCGCTTGCCATCATTCTACAAACTCATGGACATCTGAAAGAGTTAGAGGAAAAAACACCCCGGAGTCTCACACAGCCAGACCTTTGACTTATGGCAGGGTACAACACGGCTGAAGGCCCACCTCAAGAAAATGTGTTTTTCACTGCTCCCATAGTGTACAGTTTCAAGGGGGAAAGTATGTTTTTAGAGAACTTTGATGGATCAACACATTTTGTGGAAGCCTTTTTTATAAAGCACTTTATACAGTACTGATTGTTTCAAAGTAGCTTCACAGTGATAAAAAGGAAAATAACAGAATCAATGATGCAGACACTTTCAGATAGGAGGCAGATGTTAAATTCAGCTGCTCTACAAAGGCAACAGTGTAGTTATGCAGCAAAGTTCACTAGCATAAGCAAAAGGCACCCAGTATTGATACAAACACTGTACTTTACTGTATGTGTCACATGGCAGCAACTCAATGCATTTAGGCATCTGGATGTGGTGAAGGCGACTAGCTGAAGTTCAAACTGAGCATCATGGGTAATGGGGAAGAAAGAGGATTTAAGTGACTTTGAATGTGGAAAGAACAGGAAACGGAAGCTACAGTTTGCACAGGCTCCCCAGAATTGGCCAATATAAGATTGGAAAAACATTGCCTGGTCTGATGAGATTTCTGCTACCTTCTGCTACATTCAGATGGTAGGGTCAGAATTTGGTGTGAAGAACACGAAAGCATGGCTTATGGTGGTGGTGTAATGGTGTGGGGGATATCTTCTTGGCACACGTTGGACCCAGTACCAATTGAGCATTGTTTAAACACCACAGCCAACCGGAGTATTGTTTCTGACCATGTCCATCGCTACGGTGTACCCATCTGCTGATGGCTACTTCCTGCAGGATAATGCACCATGTCACAAAGCTCAAATCATCACAGACTGGTTTCTTGAACATGACAATGAGTTCACTCTACTCAAATGCCTCCATAGTCACCAGGTGTGCAGCCAACAAATCTGCAGCAACGTTTCCAACACCTTGTTGAATCTATGCCTCAAAGAATTAAGGCGGTTATGAAGGAAAAAGGGGGTCCAACCTGGTAGTAGCAAGGTGTACCTAATAAAGTGGCATATACATATTAGGGTTGTTATTGTTAACGTGTTAATGCATGCAATTAATTTTAAGATAATTTAACGCAGTTAACACAAAATAACTGAAGCATGATTTCTATTCTCACCCTTCAACCCAATTTTGCTTCTCTGCTTGTGATCTGATCATTTTAAGCTGGTAAACTCCGGGAAAGTTTTCAGTCCATTGATCCTGGAAGCTAATGCATTCAAACAATCTGTCCAAAACAGTGCTAATATAAAGGAAACCAGGCTGATGACATCGGAGATTGCAGAGCTCTGTCATATTCTGTGATTGCCTCTGAAGAGCACAAGCTCTCACATGAAGTACAGACTGAATGGACTGTCAACATCCCACTGCTGTATGTCCAGATGAAATGCAAAATACATTTTCTTAACTTGTTTACCAGTCTCGCTAGTACAGTTTTGATAGATGAAGACTGCAATCAAGGTAAAGATGATTGCAGTGGTGTACAAGCGTCATACAGTAAGCATGTGTGAGTCCATTATAATAATATGTGCATGAGTGCTCTTGACACTCTGATCACACATTGTGGGCCCTATTTTATGATCTAAGCACATGGTCTAAAGAGCATGGTGCAGATGCACTCAGGGCATGTCTGAATCCACTTTTGCTCGTTTAACTATAGTTTAATTATCGCTGGATAGATGAGATATGGCTGCAGACCAGTGCTGTCCTCCTCCTAAGGGCTGGGTTGAGGTTCCTTCTCCTAGTAGACATGGCAGGACTGAAGTCAGGAAAAAACAGCAGTGTGACATTATCCTGTGTATATTTCACTGCGTATGCTTAAGGATTGCCGATCTTTTTTTGCCATCTCATTACACAAACACATAAAAGTACGCGGCCACTCAAAGTAACATTTTTCTTCCGTCACAGACGCGATGAACCCACTCAATCTCAATATCACGTCCTTTCAGTGAAGGTATCCACTCAGAAGGATTCGCTCTGAGGAAGCTGGCTGCATTGGAGCTTTCTGCCCCCTCTGGAAACCCCACTAATCGCAAGGTTTTTCTCCTGTTCCTATCTTCCATGTTCGTCACTTTATCGTTAAGTTATTCTAGCTGCTTTCTCAGGTTCGCAACTGCCCTCCTATCCTCACGTACAGCTGAATGGAATCGACTCAGTCACGTGTCTGTTTTGCCGCGATGGCTAGATTTTCAACATCTGCTTTTAGTTCTTTTGCAGAGGTGTTGGTCGCTTGTATGTTCATATGTAGGTCACGCTATGCCGGGGTCAGTACAGAGTCTATTGCATCTCTTACTGTCGAGGCCACAACAGAGTTCAAAGTACTTTTCTGCTCTTTAAGTGCTATCTTGATACCATTAGCAATGGCGCCGTCGAGATCCTCTTTGGTGATGGCAGAATCTTTTAATATTTTCTTTATTGGTGATTACAATGCTCAAATGCATTTGCTATTTAAACAATGCTGCGCAGGACGCGAAAATGAGAACTGCGTTGGGCTGAAACTAGCAAAAACTCTTGCGCTGCTCCTTGTGCCGCATTGCGCCGGATGTAAGATAGGGTCCTATATTTATGCACAGCAAAGACATTTCCGTACATTCATGATAATGAATGGATCTGTCTACAGTAGTAGATATATGCAATCAGCAGGCCGTTAGTTTAGTTTTAGTTTTTTGTTAGTTTTTTTTTTTTTTTTGGCATCTCCATGTGGTCCTGTTTGGTATCACAACTTGACTTCTCTAAAATCTAAAAAAACTTTTTGCTGTTGCACTGTACACATAGTATAAAATTCACTTTTTTTCTTTCATATGTGCTTAAATGGGCTCCTTTGGTGTCCTTTTGGAGTTTTTTTTAGTGTCCTTTTTTGAAAAGACATCTAAAAGTATCTTGAATTTTTGTAAAAAAAAAAAAATATATATATATATATATATATATATATATATATATATATATATATATATATATATATATATATATTATGGCTTTTTTAGAATATATTTAATATATTTACATTTCTATTTATTATCTTGCCTTTAGCCTAAACAGCAGGTGTATTTTTCGTCCCAAAAACAACGTTTTTACGTATTCTTCAGTTACTGAAAACTGTTGATTAAATTACCTCGAACAAAACTAAAAATCATTAACAAGACATTTTTTGTCTTAAAATATTTTCTGTAATTTTATTGATTTTCATTCATCTATGAGAAAAGTAATATCAACTTTGTATTGTTGCCCATCCGCAGGGAGTTTGATTGAAAGGTTATCTGACGATCAAAACACAGAATCTGACGATTTTATTTTATTTTTTCTTGACAAACAAACCAGACAGGAGAGTAGATTAGCCTCGGTGGACTTGAAGTTGAAAAGCGGTGTGTATTTCAGCGGATGAAATAAGTACCTTCTGATGTTCATTCATGTTTATTTAATGCTATAACTAGTAAAGAGAAAGAGAAGATCGGTTTACATGTCGCTTTAACTAAGGCACTACAGTAATCTGTCACGACACATCTAAGAGCCACAAAACAATATTTATTTAAAAAGCCTGGTCTCATTGTTTATCTGTAGGTATTAATACATAACATTTACAAGCACAAAACATTTTTGTATGTTTTTATTGATACAAAATTGACAATTTATATGTATTTCAATGTTTAAAACTTACAAATCCCTACGTATTTTGAGCGAAAAATTTAAAATATTTACATATCTCTTATATCAGGAAATCTATTTTAATTCAATTTTATAATTTTATACCACTTTTACTACCCCTTAAACCTAAACCTACCCATTTTATAGCGAATATACATGTTTATCATTTTATCAATAAGAAATTTAGATTTAAGGCCTTTAACCTACCTCCAAACCTTAACCTACCCATTTTATAGTGAATATAAAAGGATATAAAGCGTTATTGACCGAAATATACATGGAAATGACCATTTCACTAACAATACAGCATCAAAAATATTTTTGTAGTCGCTAATATCACTCCTACATCTGAACCTAAACATTACTATTTCTGTACAGTTCAAGAAAAAACATGACAAGACACCTAAATGCAATTACAATCATTTATTTATTGCTAAAATTTTAAAAGCAGTACCAAAAGTCATCCAAATGAAGACGTGTGCTGACCATAACAACCAGACTGCTAAAAATAAATTTAAATAAAGCGGGTGGCACTTTGACTATAACTGAATTTGGGCATGGGTATGTGCTCAGGACAGAACATTTATCAAACATGTGAAGTTTGGGTCAGATCGGACTTTGCTAGCCTGAGTTACAGTGACTTCCTGTTTCATGGCGAAACACCAACATTTGTCAGGCCGTCAGGGACACGCCCCTTTACCAAAACTCAAGATCTTCACAGTTTAACATCACAAAGGCCTTAAGGCCTAAGGTACTTGAGATTTTTCTTGTAGCTTTAGGAGCTCGGCAGCATGGGGACCACCCTAGTGTGCACTTGATAATGGATGTCGCACTTTATAACTCCCGGGTTACTTCCGATGGGAGCCCCTGGGAACACGAAACATGAAGGTTTTTAGGCTGAAAGCTAAACTTAGCATTGTTTATTATCACCTACTGTGTTTTTGATGAGCCCTGTTACAAATGTAACCACCATTTTCATGTGGTTTATCTCTTCTGATTTCCATATTTGGTGCTTGAGGACAAAAGCAAAAGCATTTGAGTGATCATCGCGCTCTTCTGCTATGTCTGGATTGATTGTTTGGCAAGAAAGTATGTCAGCTAAATTCAGCAGCTGGAAGTCACGCAGGGTATAGGTACAGATGAGTTTACATTAGTACCTGAGGAAATGACTTCTGGTATGAAATATGACTAGACTATATAAGCTCCGCTGTCTTTTTCATAAACACTGGAGCGGTTCATGCAGTGACAAGTGGCACTTTCCATTGCACTTCAATGCCTGTGACTTTTTTCTATTATTAAATACATAAAGGTCTTGACCTTCCTTACTGTATTGTAATCATGCAATGTTATAGTTGTGATATAATCGAGTGAAATTATATTTTATTTGCCGTTTTTAACCGTTAACTTATTTCTCATTGCTTGTGACACCATTAACATCATCAGATTAAAACAGTTTTCATTTTCACATTTTAGTGTTGATTAGATTCATGAAGCATAGCCATTCAGCTCTGCTTTTGTGTGACAGAGATCATATTATAGCTTTCATTCATATTTTGAATGACTTCTTTGACGTTTCTGTTTTATTGTCATTTTAAAGTTTTAGTAATTTTTACTCCAGTGAAACTAAATGAAAATGAGAAATGTTTCTGACTATCTGAAATGAAATAAGTTCTTTTAAGTGACTTATTTCAGTTCAAATTTGTATTGTTTTATTTTGAATGTTTTTTTTTTTTGTGGTTTTGTTAAATTTATCTGCGATAACCTGTTCTGTTATTCTAGAAAGATTATTCATTTATATATTTAAACATTTTGTTTTGATATTTAATGTGTATTGCTAATAAAAAGCGTAATGATACAAACTTTAATTTAGACATGTTGGTAAAAGGGTTGCAAAAAAAATATTATAATAATAATTAATGGATTTAATGTTTAGTTTGACCTCCTGAGGTCGACAACCAGCATTTCTGACGACTCATTTCACTGTTCATTTGCAGAAAAATAAAAGAATATACACTCACTGGACACCTTATTAGGTATAACTTTCTAGTACCGGTTTTGACCCCCTTATGCCTTCAGGACTGCTTTATATTTCGTGGCATAGGTGCTAGAAACACTCTTTCATATTGATATGCAGTTGCTGAATATTTGTCTCTGCCCAGAAGTTTGGTGCCCCATTCATGGAAAGTGAGCAGGGTTGTAAATGTGTGTGTGTTTGTGTAGACGGTGGAACAAAGAAGCTGCGCAGCACCATCCGGCGGAGCACAGAGACAGGCATCGCGGTGGAGATGAGGAACCGGGTCACACGGCAGGGCAGTAAGGACTCAACAGATGGCAGCACCAACAGCAACAGCTCTGATGGGACGTGAGTGTGACCCACCACCTCACACATCCCAAGAGGCTTAGATCTCACAAAACATGTCCACGGTTCAAAATCCAGAGAAAAAATCTCATGTATCTCATGTTTTGCATAGAATCAGCAGAAACCTATTTTTAGCACCACAGCTGTTTAGTTTAATTTAGATCATAAATTACAACTGTATTTTATAATGAGATGATATGATAACATATTTGTTTCACATTACAGGAAATGTGTTTAATTGCCATATATACAAACACACACACACACACACACACATATATGTATTAGTGCTGTCAAATGATTAATTGCATTCAAAATATGAGTTTTTGTTTACATATGTGTGTGTGTACTGTTCATATTTATTATGCATACATAAATTAAATTTTAAAATTAAAAAATAAAAATGTTCTTAAATTAATTTAAATTTACATAAATACACAAGTATACAGTATGTAGGCGATTTAGAAAATTTTCCATGCATATATTTATATCCATTTACTTTAAATGATATATAAATATATTTTGTTTATGAACACATTTTTCTTAAATATATGCATGCATGTGTGTGTATTTATACCCTAACCCATACATAATAAACATACACAACACACACACATATATTATGTAAACAAAACTGTGTTTTTGGATGCGATTAATCGTGATTAATCGTTTGACAGCGTTATATAGATTTATACAAATATTGGATATTTTTCAATCTGATTATATTGATTAATGAAAGAAATAATCCACAGATGAATCAATTAAACATCCTGTCAAAATCCTATCTAGTTCCAGCCCTATATATGCTCAGATCTTGACATGACTCACTCATCTGTGAGTGTGTGAGGTACTGTCACAGGAAATAATGAAGCAGCACTATATATCGTACTGGTTAGAAACAAACCTGCTTTGTATTGATGAGTTTGATTGATGGCTCATTTCAGCTTCATCTTCCCCCCCACTCGCCTCGGCCCTGAGAGCCAGTTCAGTGACTTCCTGGACGGTCTCGGTCCCGCTCAGATAGTGGGGCGGCAGACATTAGCCACACCGCCGATGGGTAAGACGCTGGCCAGAATACACTCAAACACAACAATGACCATCAGCATAAAAGAAAAATCATGTTGCATTTTTATTCTGGATTCATAATACATAAGATACAAGTTTCTATAGAAATGAAATTTTAGTTGATCTTAAATGGATTCAACAGTACACTTTAAACATACAAAACTAAAAAACAATAGATGTAATTATGAAATTGCATATAAAGATACTTAAGTTCTGCTTATTTGGGTCAGAAGAAGTGCTTTAAAGTTAAGCTGAATAATAATAGATCAAGTATAATGTATTTTTACTGAATTGCAAGTACGATTAAGCGATAGCGTATTTGAAAATATTTAAGTTCAGAAACCATTAAGTTCATAATTATATTACAATCTTATTTTAGAATTATAATTTATTTAGCATTTTTGTTCTACTGACTGCCAAACATAAAAAAAAGCTTTATTCTTCAATTTGGAAATTGACGATCAACTTGAGCACATTGCTATGAGAGGTATAATGTAGTACACTAAATAATCCATGAATATATTACTATGAAGGATTTGTCCGAATATATTTTTTATTGGAGTTTTACCTGTACTTTTGAGCATATACACAATATAAAATAATATTGTACTGTGCTCTTCTGTTTCACTCCATGGCACTGATAAATTGTAATGTTTTCAAGAGCTCATAGTGACTGGAGTGTCTGACTTAGACATAATAATATGTTTCTAATCTCTTCTTTTATGATCAAACATCAAGACAGAAACTCTCAGGAGTGGAGCTTGTGTCTTGTTCTGTGTCTCCACCTGCTGTTAATGGATCCCATTGCAAGAAGGCTTTCATAAGCGTATGGTTTCCTCTGTGTACTGTAGGTGATGTTTACATCGGTGTGGTGGATAGAGGGGGTCAGTTAGAGGTCGAGATCACACAGGCCCGAGGTCTGACCCCTAAACCAGGCTCAAAGAACATTCCAGGTACACCACCGTTAAAACATGATTCAGTTTGATACTTTTATTCACAATACCTGTTAGCTAAGAACACTGTTTCATCATTGGGTGCTTACTTCTCTGTCAGCAACATATGTAAAGGTTTATGTCCTGGAGAATGGAATGTGTCTCGCTAAGAAGAAAACCAAAGTGGTGAAGAAAACCCTGGATCCAACCTTCCAGCAGTCCCTGATGTTTGACGAGAGCCCGCAGGGGAAAGTGCTGCAGGTATCCAGTCAAAATCACTCCAGCTGTCCTTCTCAAACACACACTTCACAAAACAGCAGACTAGCAGCTAAATACACAGCGCTCCCAAAAAAGGATTTAAGGCCATAAAACGTTTTGACAGTCTCATTCGAAACACAGGAGTGTCTATTGTCTCCTGTTTTACACAATCCATATTTTGTACAGACTTTGTAGAGAAAAATATACTCTTAAAATATTCAATATAATCATACACAAAATAACATGAAAGCCTATATCAGATTCATAAATAACCATATATATATGTTACAATATTGATCTAAAATTATTTTGATATTTTATTTTTTAATAGTATTTTATGCTGACCAAAGCTGCATTTATTTGATTAAACTTTGTGTAGAAACAGTAATATAGTGAAATATTATTTGAATTTTAAACAGCTCCTTTCTTTTTTAATATATTTTTCAAATGTAATTTATTTCTGTGATCAGAGCTGAATTTTCAGCATCATTCCTCTGGTCTTCATTGTCACATGATCCTTCAGATATCAGTCTAATATTATCATTTGCTGCTCAATAAATATTTCTTATTGCTATCAGTGTTGAAAACAATTGTGATGCTTAATATTTTTGTTGGAAGTGTTTTCAAGATTCTTTGATGATAAGAAATTCATAAGCAACATCATTTATTTGAAAGAAATGTTTTTTAACATTATAATGTATATTTACTACACCTTTTGCTGAAAGTGGTCCTTGCTGAAAGTATAATTTCTTATATATATATATATATATATATGTGTGTGTGTGTGTGTGTGTGTGTGTGTATTACTGATCCCAAACTTTTAAATTGCCTTGTTTATTTACTGTTTTATGGCAGAACATTTTAATTATAAATTATAAAACAAAATATGTACTGGTCAAAATTAAGAAAAATACATTGCAACATTTTTAGATGTGTCCAAAAATTAAGCCATTGCCATTGCATCACATAAGAAACTCAAATCAAACCAAGAGCAAATGCTAAAAAATATTTAGGACCACTCTATATTAAACCTCTCCACATACTGATCCTTCATTTGTAACCTTTAACCCCTCCAGGTGATTGTGTGGGGCGATTACGGCCGCATGGACAGCAAGTGTTTCATGGGAATGGCTCAGATCCTCCTGGATGATCTAGACCTGACATCGATGGTGGGCGGCTGGTACAAGCTCTTCCCCACCTCCTCTCTGGCAGACCCCAGCATCGGCCCCCTGACACGCCGACTCTCCCAGTCCTCGCTCGAGAGCGCCACCAGCCCCTCGTGCACCTAGAAACATCCACATCCCCTTCTAAATATGCCTGTCTTCTCTATCTCTACGTGTGTATCTTCATTCAATATACCCCGTCACTGACCCCAAACACATGAACACACACCCTGATAGATAGAGCCAACTCGCCCCGGGGCTGGAACGCTCCTCTTTACCGATACAGATATTAAGAGTTGGATACAAATCAGGCATGACACATAACACACACACACACAAACAGATCCTCGCAGATGGATATGGGTGTAACCAGCAACGTGCCGTCATAGGGTTGTGAAAAATCAGTCACGGCTAGTTACATACAGATCCACTGTCTGCAGGTCAACCGATAGGGGCATTTAATAAACCCGCCGAGAAATATTCCTGACAATGTAGCATTCGTGTTGACGTCACGTCACACAGGAAGCAGAGTGGGTTTTCCAAGACTAGTAGTTTCCAGACATTTCTCTATGCCAAACCCGATCAAAAGTTGTATTTTTTAAAAACCAAAGCAATTCTTATTATCTGTAGTGTTATATTATAGAGTATGGATATGTAGCAGAGTCAGTGACTTAGATGAAATGCAAAAAACAAACACGTGTTAGAAAAACTCGTAAGGTGCGGTCATGTTAGCGAAATTTTGCCGGCAAAGGAATCCTGTTTTCAGTTGTCGACAGTGTAGTGTCTTATTAAGTCACTGTCATACCAAGAAACTTTTGACATGGCAATTTTGTGACCAACACAAAGATGAACGAAACATGCATTGTGACTTTTTCGCCCTTGCGCGAAATGTATTGCTTTAGAAATGACTGTAATTCGCCTGTAAAATTTCGGTAAATGTGATCGTACCTCTAGACTACATTCATATTTAAACTTATAAAGGGCAGGGCTTTACTCCACATGTTAGGTTATTTATTAGAAATGCACACAATTCCTGTCGCATTAAAGTAGCGTATTCTTTGTTTTCCTTTTAGGAGAGCTGAATAAATAAATAGATAGATCGATGTTTATGTATTTATCGACTGCATTCTGCACGTTAACTCGCAACCCTTGTTGAGCAAAATATGTAAAGTACTATTTTAAGCTTGCCTTTAAAATTACGTAGACTTATAGATGGTAGGTTATTTATTTTGCTAATGTTTCAATCGCACTTTTTGTCTGAACCGAGTTGCAGACGTAATCGAGGGAATTGAGCCCTCTGGAGGAGAACCAACTGTCCTGTTAAACCAGCAACCCTCACACACAGCTGCATTGTGGGATATGCCGAACGGTGTCCGCTGGAAAACAAGAAAACTTTTCTTGTAGCAAGTAGCGAAGCTTTCTGGGAAGTTGAAGCCGCATTAGACTTTACCGCCTCAAGTAGTTTTGGGTTTCTTTCTACCAGCATTTGGAACTGTTAAAGGCCTTTTCCCGTTTCCTGTTACTCTCAGGAGGTCACGCTGAACTACAAAACACACACACGCAACAAGATGAGGACTGGTGATGGGGTCGCTCTCTCAACAGGATCTTGAAGCCCAAATCAAATGGTATTCTATAAATTCCTGGACACTTTTTTTTTTTGGTCTTTCTAACCATTGTGACTATTCCTGTCCAATCAGCAGTCTTCTTTAGCTTCGTCTCTGAAGCTGAGTGGCTCTAGACGGTTTCTTCAGTGGATCTTCGGGGTTATGGAGACTTGTGGAAGGAAAGCAACACTGTAGGTAAAAAACGAAGTATTCATCTCACTCTTGTCAGCCTCCTAGATTAGATTTCATAGCTTCTCTGAACCTATCAGAGCCGGAGAAGGTTTCATTCATATCATATAATCTATGTACCAGTTTATTCATGTCAAATCAGTCACATCTTCTGCAGAGGTGATGCCATTTGTGACACTATCAGTAAGAGCCAGAACATTATTCATTTCGAAATTCCCTTATGGATCATTTGCCAAATCATTAAAGACGTTTGTATAATTTAGTCTCTAAATTAAACTCTCTTGATGGAAGCGCACAAACACTATTTGATTCTCTGTTTTGCATCACAATGTTGTAGATAGATCTGCTTTTAAAGGCGGATTATGAGACCATCAGCAAACCATTTAATCTGATTTATCATTTTGAATGCATCAGTGTTTGAAGTATTTTTGTACTGTTTTGTACATGTTTTTTTTTTCTATCTGCCAATGTCACAGCTACACTGGTCAAGATGTACAGCACAATATGACACCATTTATCTGGATGTTCATAAGAAAGTGTGCCTCACATTCCATACTTTCAAAATCTCTTGTTTTTATTATCCTAGGCCATATCATAAGTGCACTTTACAGTACATGAACACATTTCAAAGCATTGGGTAAGATGTAGATACTATAAAATGAATGGTGGGTTCATATAGAGATTTCTCTTTAAATCCTGAGAAACATTTAGTCATTACTTATCCCTTTATTTATCTTTTCTCTGTTCATAAGACAAAGAATCTTTAAGGACAATTTCAAGTTTTATTTTTACGTGATTACAAAATCAGCTGAATCAGAAGACACGTTGTGCACACTTAATATATTTGCATTTTAATTGTTTCTGTAAGGTCAAACGTATAAGTTGGACTAAATAATGGGACTTTACACTTTCTTAATTTCACACGAAATTGGCAAAATCTGTATTTTACCCATGCCAGATTTAACATATTTTAAACATTTTACTTTTCAGCCCATCGGTTGTTCAAGCTCGGAGGTTTTGCCTTTAAACATGCAAAAAGAGTTTCTGCTATCTTTCACACACGTCTTGCTTCTTTTGTATTTGCACAAGTCTGATTGTGTTGCACCTTTGTCTTTTTCACTAACAGACAAATGTCTGAACATTAAATTAGGAACAAAAAATGACTCCTTAATTCTAATTCAAGATGAAATTGTATTACTGTACTGAAAACAAATTGTATTTGCAACTGAATGTTTGTCCTTGGTAAACACACATGAAATGACTATTAGATATTGGTATATTTTCTATGTGACTTGGGAATTTGGGATAATATACGTATCCCCTTTACTGTACAGTGAAGTAGTTATAAAATCTTACTGGTCTTGCATTTTTGCAAAGAGTCTGAATGCATGAAAATTTGTACTGTATTGCTCTATTTTTTTTAGGTGTAGTGGATGGATGTAGATTGTTGCAGTCCATAGCTAAACCAAATGCAACATTGACAAAAAATAAATAAAAAATAAATCTAGATTTGCCGCTTCCAGATTTCTGTGGTTCGGGTGCGTTCTGATATTTCAACATGGAATGAGAATGATCAGATCTGTTTTGCTCTGACAGTAATCAGATAAAGATAACAAATGCTTCTGTGATGTGCTGATAATCTGTAAATACAAACCTTTGAGTATGATGTTGTAACTTTCAGAAAAAGTGGCTGGCATCTGGCTTGTTTAAATGCTTGAACTACTTCATGCTTTTATATGAGAGACCCCTTCATGCTTTTCAGTTCATACATGGTGAAGTCTGAAGAGTCGTTCTTGGCAGTTTTATGGCATGTGCAGTTTCGGTGTGAGTGTAAGTGACACCAGCCTGACTGGGGAATGATCTTAATACACTGGATACAGATATCAATATCAATGTGATGTTATGATGTAAGTGTGGGCCAACAATCATAGCGGAAACAGTTGGATGTGGTGGTCAACCTGGTATTCATCCTTACTTTTTTATTTGCATTTAGAAAGGCACAGTAGATTGTAAAACTGAGAATGAGGTGTAAATTTAAACATTTTATTTTATGAGATTTCGCTTTGTTGGGTATTGTATGATGTATATAAATTATGTAAATGTCGACAGATTGGTTTAATTTCAAATAGGAATGTAATCCCTTTACATCTTTCTGGGCCAGTTAAAGGAATAGTTCACCAAAAATTAACATTTACTCCCCCTCCAGCCCTAAAAAGTTGTAGATGACTTTTGTTTTTTGGAGATATTTAGCTCACCAATGGATCCTCTGCATTGAATGGGTGCAGTCAGAATGAAAGTCCAAACAGCTGATAAAAACATCAAAATAATCCACACCACTCCAGTCCATTTGCATATTTTTCTCCTGATTCAGACAGGACAAAGAGGGCTCATATTTTAGTAATGGTCTGAAGTTAAAATGTAAAATTTGTTTCCTACAAACATGCAACTTTCAGCTTCACAAGATGCTAAATGATGGATTGGAGTGATGTGGATTATTGTGATGTTTTTATCAGCTGTTCGAAATCTGACAGCACCCATTCACTGCAAGAGGATCCACTGGTGAGCAAGTGATGTAACGTTAAATTAATCCAAAACAGTACCCATAAAGAAACAAACTCATCTACATCTTGCATGGCCTAAGGCTGAGAAAATTGTAATTTTTGGGTGAACTATTCTTTTAAACCCTTGTGAAGTCTTTTTATGAACCCTTAATACTGTTTTTGTTACATTTGTGAACAAATATAAAGACTAATAAGGATATATTGAGCTTTTACCTTATTTTTGTAAAGTGAATTATCTTACAAAGTGGTTTGTTGAAGGAAAGGCCGTGGCTTGTTTATTGCCTTATTTGAGAGTTTCTTATAAGGCTTAGACATGTTTTTCAGGAGTGTTTTGATTTGATATTATTAATGATACGGAAGTATCTCTACCTTGAATGTATGTATTAAATATTCCATGTTATTGTATTATAAAACACATTTTTTGTAAAATGGCCTGGAGCAAGTAAGCATTGTGTTTTCTTTGCAACACGTGTCTTTATTTTCTCAAAGAGCCATGCAGTGTCTTAAAATTAGGCTCTATTTTTGGTGATCACACATTTCAAAGACATGGAATTAATGAAAATAAAATGTTCTTTTATTTTATTCAAATTATATGATTACAACCTTGAATTAATTGTACTTTTGGGTCAGACTGTCTTTGGAAAAAGATTTATTTTACTAATGGAAACGGTCATTTGTGGTCTGTTTTCTTATCCTTGTAGCAAAGCTGTTAGCAGCTCTTTTGTTGTCACCATAAATCAGCCATTCATATTATTCATGCCACTGAAAACAGCACAAGACATTGTTGAGAACTTTCACAAGAGATGTAGCTACTTTGAAAATGATGTAACCCACTTCAGTTTTAAGTCTTGCACTTTGAGAGAGCGTGATCAAAGATTTGTCAGAGCAAAAGTAACCCCCAAAACATTTAGAAAATGATTTGAGCTGACAGTGCGCTGCTTTGGAATAACAGAATGGAAAAGAGAGTTGTATGGGGAAGCTGTAATTTTATACTTGTGCTTTGTAAATGTTTTCTATGTGCTGTATTTGATAATGTAAAACTGGTATTTTTGTGGTTTGTACGCTGCAGAACTGATTATTTAAGATGCACGCAGTTTTATAAGAAAAGGTTGGGAAACTTATTAAACAAATATTTTGACTGAAGCCTGTATCTGCATGCATATTGACTGCTGGAAGCTGGAGGTCAATAAATATGATTTGAATCATCTCCTCTTTGTGTCCGAATGGAATATGTATAAGTGGGTTTTAATCTTATCCTGAACCATATACACTCTTAACCCATTTGTGCCCAAATTTTTCTGAATGGTTTCATGCATATAGTCATGTTAATAGTGCCGTATGTGAACATGTTCTGCATTTATTTTCCCCAGGTTTTAGTTTATTTTCTTGAAAATCGTATTTGAAAGTGTGGCAACTATAGTTGCCGGTGGGCAAATATGTTGTGTTCACCCCTTCAGGGTCAAATTTGAATAGGAGGAGAGCATTTTGCATCTAACTCAAAATAACTGCTTTCAAAAGATCAATCTTTATCCATAAATTAATTATGCATAAAAGTTGAAGAACATTCAATGCGACCCCCCAAAAGAGTTGCTTCTAGCTTATAATTGTTGAATATGAAAACACAATAAATCCATTTGTCTTAAAATGGTGGAACATAGTACAGAACATATAGTGCAGCCGTTAAGTTGACCCAACAGGGTACTTTGTATCAATAAGTTTTTAACGTCCGATAACTTTACCAAAAATGACCCGATACAGACGGGAAGGGATATTTTTGAAAATGTGCCTGCAAATTATTGTTTCTTCGCGGAGTTCGCGCGTTATGCATAATGTATTTTTGTGGACAATCGATGCAGGAGTCGTTAAGGATGTGAGCACACAGACGACACAGGTATTTACTTAACACAAAATATTTCTGTTGGCCTGAAACGTTAACCACGAACATATATCTGGGAACAGGAGCACATTTTGGTAAGTATTCTGATTAATTCTCTCCCTTGACTTCATGCCTCCACATCCCCCCTGATAGCCTCATAGACAGTAAAAGATTGTCTGCGAGCTTCTCCTCCTGTCCATACGGTAATTTCTCTACTGTGCAACAGAGAGTCGCTGGTTATGACGCAATCGTTAGCCTATTTTTTACAAAAACTGCTTCTACGGGAACATAACATAAGATACAAGGCAATGGAGCCTTTTATACATTTTCGTGTTTCTTTAGAAATAATTAATGGACAAATGGAATCTTAAAACACCATTAAAACACCAAAACAGCATTTCACGCCACGCAGCCAGTGTGTCACCGGCCTTATAATCAGTGGCGGCTCCAGACAATTTCCATTGGGGGGGCAATGGGGGGTCCTGGTCATTTCAAGGGGGGTCTCATGAAAACCAACAAAAAATACAGTGCACACGGCTAATAACTGCATATTACTGCTACTAAACAACAAAAACAACACAGCATATCAACTACTTTGTTTTTAATTAATTAATCAATTGCATTTTGCAAACAATATGCTCAAACTTTAAAGGGTTGGACCTAATCAATAAGTCCACCTTAAATATTGATACAAAACATAAAAAACTGATACACTGGAATATAGTGATTCATATTTTTATTACTGTTGTAGTTGTTGTCTAAAATCGAACACCTTTGCAATGTAAACAAATGACAGGCTACATTTGTTATTCATATCCTTCACACTGTGCTTTGATGTCAGGTATATTATGCATTTTTTTATTTCCATTTATATTTTTACATTTATTTCCAGAGAGATATTATTGAGTTTACAGGCTAAAGTGGTCTTGCTGTTGTAAACACTGTTGCTATTGTAGAAAAAAATATTTGCATCACATTTAAAATATAATTATATTTTAATTCATTTCTGAATCTGAATAGTTTTTATTTTTATAATGATAATTCAGAGAATGAGAAAATCTGAATAAGCCTTACCAGTGTTGTGATAATTATTTTTAAGGCACTCTATGTGTTAAAAAATAAATAAGTACTGTAATATAATAATAGTGTAGTCAAATAACATAAAAAAGACCAGACCCCTCGATACCTGTGAAACTTTTCTCCCTCAAACAGCACACTAGCTTTACTTCTACACAGTACACACAGCAACATATCTGCATTTTCTCACATCACATCGTTCTAGTAAAATAATAATAAGTAAATAAATATCAAAATCACTTCGCTGAGAATTAAACACCACTTACCAGCTGCCGCAGTGTTGAAAATATCCCTTAGCAATTAAAAAAATGAGCGTCAGATGAGGTCGTCGTAAGGTGAAAGGTCATCATGTTGGTCATTTTATTTACGTCTAAATTATTATTAATAAATTGTTCTAATATTATGATTGGGCGTGGGCAGGCATTCACAAAAGGGAATGTTATTACAAAAAAAAAATCGAGGAAATTTTGCTTTGACAAAAGGGCACTTAAGGGCACCAGGGGCAAAGGAGCAGGTGCTCAAGTGAACCGGTTCGTTCGGACAGTTCGATCAAATAAAACTAGTTGGGGGGAAAAAAACGGTTCACCGGTTCTTTTGCGCTCGATGTAATGTCATTCGCGACGACTGCCCTTCTTTCAAGCCTTCGATTTACCCGCGCTCATAAGACTAGCACAGAATCAGTTCAGAATCAATCATCAAAAGAATCAGTTCGGTTCAGACGAGCTGTGAGTCAGTCTGCTTCACGCTGAATCACACATGCGCAGTATCATCAGCTCCTCGGTTCTCGAATCGGACTCGTCTGACAGAAACGATTCTCGTTCAGTGTACGAATAAATGTCGAAACAATTATTATTTATTATTATTCTGCGTAGTTTGAAGATATTTTTTTATATTTATCCCGGATATATATATATATATATATATATATATGTATGTGTATATAATCAGGAAGAGGGTGGGGGGTCAAATGGGGGGTCAAGGCGTTTTTTGGCAGGGTCTTGAGACCCCCCAGGACCCCCCCCCCCCCTGGCGCCGCCGGTGCTTATAATAGCAGTCATCACTCAAAATAATGCACGACTCTATTATCTGTATAGCATGTGTGTAAGACTTTAATACAATTATGAAGTAATAATTTTCTGACAAATAAATATTTCAGTGAGTAAAACTGTATCTATGGTAGGCTGTTATGGACTACACAGCATTTTTATATTATTTTAAAATACATTTTTGTAATTATTATTATTTTAAATTATGTCCCTGGATCAGTACGATACTCTTGTAATAAAGTAGCGGTGGTACTAGCAGACATATTTTGAGTATCAGTTCTGGTTGAAAAGAAGCGATCTAATCCTGTTTACATGAAATAAGCCTGCTCCCGAGCAGGTTTAAGTTTACGGACCTGTTGCTATGACAGCAGCTCGGGGATGAGTTTCGAAGAACCAAACGATCCAAGATCATGCCAAATCGTCAACATTCAAATCCAGCTAACTGAGTTAGCGACGTACGAAGAACGGGCCCATGGATGATAATATTATTAGTAATGTTCTGTAAAAAACAAACATAATAACAGCACATTTCAGCCTGTCAACCTACGTGAAAATATGACATCTCAAACATACAGTAGTAGTAGGCTACAATAAAGGTTGTTTTTTGTTTTTTTGTGCTTGACGGATTTGTTTTGCTGTTGCACCCGCGTCTCGCACAAGAATCTAAAAGTGCAGCGCTCAAGTTTAAAGTTCAACCATAGCTGTCAACATTGAACATTGAAAATAAGGGAGATTACCCGGAATCCATCCCCAAAATAAGGGATTTTTTTTACACGATTCTTAAACACAAACTAAAAAAAAGCACTTATCATTAACAGTCTAAAGGGTTTATAACTACACAATATATATTAAAGAACGACAGAACAATTGATATGTTAAAAGTGATTTATTTATGAACAAGGTAATTTTAATAATAATTTAATATTAATAATAATTTCGTGCTGTGAAATGTCGTTTTTCCAGACAAAGACAAATTTTGCAGTAGGCATAATTTGGACCTACATGGCTGCTTGTCAGGTAGTGGAAGGTGGACTCCCATTTACTCAAATATCGGCATAATGTCCTCGGTTTTGGTTGGTGATTAATTCGTTGATTTTGGCATTCAGCGTCCTGATCCATCATCGCACATGACACTCATCTACTCTACTCTCGAAGTTCACTTCCCGCTACTTTTTCCCTCTCCCTCCCACCCAGGGGGCAAGGAACTCGACTGGAAGTTGAAGTCGGGTGGGGGCTGACATCTTTTAGCAGAACTTCACTTGCGTTAGCATTCCCATTGACTCCCATTCATTTTGGCGTCACTTTGACAGCAAATAACTTTACATCTGAGGCGTTTAAAGACTCAGTTTGTCCATTATTTATTTCTAAAGATACACGACAATGTATAAAGGGCTCCATTACCTTCTATATTACATTATGGCCCCGTATAAACAGTTTTTGTAAAAAATAGGCTAATGATTGCGTCATAACCACTCGTCTCTCTGTCGCATTACCGTACAGACAGGAGGAGAAGCTCGCAGGCAATTAACTTAATATGGCGTACTGGCGTTACATTTTAAAATACTATACAAAATAATTAATCAGAATACTTACTCCTGCTCACTCACGACAAAGAGCTCCCCGCTCAAGCTCGCCGTCTCTGCAAGATTAACAATGGCAGTTTGCACGCACAGCCACTTAGAAGATTTACATCTGTCAGACAGGTTGCTGACGTCGTCAAGCTTCGTTTGAGTCTGCTAAAAAACGCTAAAAATGGGCTTCGCTTGTCTCAATTGAGTTCCAATGGGGTCGCTGTGTCCATTTCTTTTACTGTCTATGCTCCCACCCATAGACAGTAAAAGAACTTCCGTTTCTGACGCGCAGACTCAAACGAAGCTTGACGACGTCAGCAACCTGTCTGACAGATGTAAATCTTCTAGTAGCTGTGCGTGCAAACTGCCATCGTTAAACTTGCAGAGACGGCGAGCTTGAGCGGGGAGTTCTTTGTCGTGAGTGAGCAGGAATAAGTATTCTGATTAATTATTTTGTATAGTATTTTAAAATGTAACGCCAGTACGCCATATTAAGTTAATTGCCTGCGAGCTTCTCCTCCTGTCTGTACGGTAATGCGACAGAGAGCCGAGTGGTTATGACGCAATCGTTAGCCTATTTTTTACAAAAACTGTTTATACGGGGCCATAATGTAACATAGAAGGTAATGGAGCCCTTTATACATTGTCGTGTATCTTTAGAAATAAATAATGGACAAACAGAGTCTTTAAACGCCTCAGATGTAAAGTTATTCGCTGTCAAAGTGACGCCAAAATGAATGGGAGTCAATGGGAATGCTAACGCAAGTGAAGTTTTGCTAAAAGATGGCAGCCCCCACCCGACTTCAACTTCCGGTCGAGTTCCTTGCCCCTTGCTCCCACCCGCTGGCGCCGCTGTACCTGTCTTCTTCTTCGATGGTAGGCTAAGCTACTGTACACTGCCACCTGCTTTACTGGAGGTCTAGCAACCCAAGTGCAAGCCAATTCAAAGACACCGATAGTTGCGTGTTCTGAGTTAACACAGAGTGTAAAAATACGGGATATTTTACGGGAAAATACTAAAATGGGAAGACACCGGGAAAAGAGCTAAAATATGTGAGAAACCCGGAAAAAACGGGAGGTTGACAGCTATGAGTTCAACTTCTGCCTCATAACCCGTGTTATTTTCCATTTCACTGCCACAGACGCATCCTTTATGTTAAGCAGTTTAGGACTAACAACGTTAGCGATGTGTTCAGGGTTATGGTCCTTCAATGAGCGGTTAATCTCCTGAGCAACTTCATGCGCGAACAGGCATTTCCCTAAACAGCCACAGACCAGATTTTCCGCCACAGTAAAGAGCTTATTAATAACGAAAACATTTATTGATTTTTGCTAATTAATATATTATTTCAGTAAGTGTTGTTAGTTTAGTTTAGTTTTTCATTTATTGTGATTTTATTTATTTATTATTATTTCAGTTTACGAAAAAAAAGACCAGTAGGGCTTGGGCGCCAAGTTGCATTCTGGGACGTGGCGGCCATGTTGCCAGCTTCGCGAATGTAAACATACAGCCAGTTGAACGAGAAGAGTTGGTAGAAAGAAAAAAAGATGTCAAAATCGCGAAAGGGTTGTGGGATTTATAGGGATACGCTAAATAGGGATGCCAGGGACCGGTATGTGGACAAAATCGGCACTACTAACAGTTTGGAGCCATATGAAATTCCCAACAAATAGTGGAGTACCGACGGAGACTTTTTGCCGCACGTTTGCATTACAGATATCTTCGGCTACCTTGTTTGTTTTGTGAGCGACTACACTTCAGAATAGTTCCGAAGCTACAAGTCAAGTCTCATGTACAGTTCACAAATGGATGGGTTCAGGAGCTGCAAATCATAGAAACGGAACAGCGGCAAAACAGTATACAGTAATCCGGTAAACTGCGCTCTAACGTTCTAAGCTGCTAGTTTAGTAACCGTTAGTGCTAACAACCATTCACACATGAACTTTTAACAATGTGTTTTAAAAGTGTAGTTAGTGGCTGTCCACCCTCCCGTTTTTCTGGGGTTCTCACGTATTTGAGCTGTTTTCCCACTGTCTTCCCGTTTTAGTATTTTCCTGTAAAATATCCCTTTAGCCCCTCCATCAGACCTGTCAAGTCTCTGTGTTGTTGTCCTGTTGCTACTCCTTGTCCTTCCAGCGAAACAGATGTTTTCAAAGCATTTTTTTGATTACTTGAAAGCAACCTTAGCGTGATGTTGGGCTTTTTAAGATAGCGTGGTTGTTGTGAGAGCATGATTTCACGCCAATCTGTAACTAAAGTCACGTTAGACCTAGCTTCACAAATCGCTTAAGGTTAGTTAATGCAGCAGTTTTAGAGTACGAATTTTTGCTGTCAGCAGAGGGATAGCAACAAAAAGATGAATGTTGAAATTTCCCGTATTTTGGATGAGTAACTCGAGAAATTTCCCTTATTTTCAATGTTGACTTCAGCTATATAAATTAATATTCAGATGTTATGGTCTCTGTAGTTGCGCCTCCAAGCAGGAAAGCGGTGTAAAGTTAATCCATTCTCATTCTATTTTCCCCATGGCTATTATGTGTTGCGCTATTACACCCCACAATACAGCAACGGTTGAAAATGGTTCAAATAGATTTTTAATTCATCAAATTAAGACACACGGATGAGAGGGAGTATGTCTAAACACTGCGCAGTAGTCCGAGTGGCAGTAAAGGAAGCATTCAACGTGGCGGCCACGCCAAGTAATGACGTCACGACGCCCAAGCCCTATAGTTTAATCTTAGTTTCAGTTTTTGTTTACGAAAATATCCTTGGTGAATTCCTCATTGACTAGCTGATGAACAGAGCCATACCGCACTGCAAATAATAGTCTAACTCGGAGCCTTACTCGTTTTTTAACTTTTGTTTGTTGCCCTGTCTAAATTATGAAAATTTGACATTAGCCTACATCACCTTAGACTTTTAACTCCACTGCAACATCCACTAGCTATGGCAAGAACAGCAACTGTAAATACCACGACTTGCGTTGAACCGGCGATGCCCTCAGACCAGACAGGAGAACCGTGACTGAGAACATAACACACGTCGGGAAGCGTAAAGACTGCACTAGGCTGGCTGCAATTTGACAGATGAGCTGCAGATTTGACAGTGCACAAGCAACATTTTTTTAACTATAGCCTACCATCACTCGATCATTGGTGTTAATTTATCTGACGTGCCGGAACGTTCCAGCACACTTTAACCCCCGAGTGTAACGTACAATACAAAGAGACGTTCCTATTAATTTAAAATCCCAAAAATGGCGGTGGGAAGAGCTTTACTGTTTACTCAAGAGCAATCAATAGTTGCCAGGGCAACTCTTACACGTCACTATGGAATGTTCGTGGATGACGTCACTCTGGGCTGCTATAAAAGCTGATTTGGAATTGAAAATTTTTATTTCATCGTTGCTTGTTATGCGAGTAATATCAGTAAGTGAATATCTGTCTGAACGAGTACGAAAATCTTGCTTAATCGTCTTTTCAAAAAAGACCAGAAATTCAGTTTGAAAATATCAAACGGCTCAAGAGCGATCTCTCTCAGAACTGTGTAAACGAGAACTGTTGAAAATCTCTGTAGAACAAGAGTTCTCCTTTAGGATCAGAGATGACTTTTAACAAGAATACATCTTTTTCATCATCATCTTCATCGTCCTCAGTTGTGGATGAAATGTCAGAGATGTCGCTGAGGAACACATCTCTGGACTCATCCGATGAGGATGTTTCCTCCAGTCACTGTACTGACAGGCTTGTGAAACATCAACTGCTGATGAACAAATTCCTGGACCTTCAGTACAGAGCCCGAGAGCGCCAGGAGGAGTTTCAGTCACTGCTGGAGCGATTTAACTATATACGTTAGTAATCTGGTTTTAGTTATACACTTATACACATGTAGTTCAGTAGCCTACTCAGACCAATGAGTCGAATAGAGTGGTCAAGTTAATGGTCTTTAATTGGCCTGATTCTTCAAGCCCTCACAAAAAACTAGAACTTCAAATAATAAAAAAAGAATACAAATGAATCAGACACTCATATTTAGGCATGTATTGGTATTCAGTTGTACCTAAATGCATTACAAACTGTTTAACCAGTAAAAGTAAAATTTAAAAATTTATAATAAAATAAAAATAATAGAAAAAATATTCATAATTTTTGTTTAAAACTATAAAATCAATTATAATATTCATGGCTTTTTTTTCTTAATTTCCAAACATTAAACAATCGACCCTTAACCTTATTTTTTTGACGAAGAACTGCAGAAAGCCCTTAAAACTTCTCTTTTGTTGACAAGCATTTCAGGAAAAATTAGTGATGCCTAATGCATTTACAGATTTACTCTAAAGCCCCAAATTGGGATCAGATGCAGAGATGAGATCTGCACTTGACTTTGAGACAAGCAGCGCATATATTTAATTAAATCACAGTCTTAAATCACAGAGATTTGACAGTGACAACAAGCCATTTAATGATTCCAGTTTAAATTTGATAAACTGTGCAACCCTAAGCCATATATTGATCTTCTTTTTAATATCATCTAACTGTACTTAACAGTTAACGGTACTCATGTTGTACTTCTTGCAGAGGAATCGCTAGAATGGGAGATTGAAAAAGTGGAGAAATCCATGTTCAGCATGGAGTGGCTGGAGGACTTGCAGAAGATCATTGATGAGTTCCAGGCCAATATGGCAAACAATGTGAGCCGCCTTCGAGAGAGCTTCAGAAAAATGCAGGAGGTTGCCTCGAAAAAAGTTCTGACCGTGAAGGCAAAAGGTAAGTTAATGTACACACACACCATCATTCATTAAAAAGCATATCTAAATCACTTTGGTTGCAGTGTGATCTAAAATGCTGTGTCAAGGTAGCTTACAGTGTAAAATGTGTTGGTTTTCAGGTAAACCAGGAAAAGATCTGGATGCCAAAGTAGTTAAAAGCATTCAGTCTCTGCCGACTTGTCCCACGGTAGCAGAATTGAAGGCAAATTCAACCGCTGCATCAACATACTCATCAAATCTTATCATCGCCTTGAATAGCATCACCAAATCATCCTCCTGCAGTCCAGCCACAAGCAAGGCACTAAAACTATCAGCAGCGACCATTGAAAACCTCAACAAGGCATTTCAAGATCACTGCTTGGAAATTAAGACTCTCAAGACACCTAAAAAAAAAAGCAAGGTGGTTCAAGATGTGAACAGAGACGTCTTAGTTTCTCCCGTGCACCAAAGTGGATCTGCAGGTCAGCAGCAGAAGGTGAAAAAACTGCCTGCCTTTCCTGTGAAACCCAAGGCAGATGATTTTGGTTTCCCTCAGGTCAAAGAGCTTGTACGGGAGACAAATGTTGAAGTGTTGCCACTAGATAGACCAGTGATAACATTAGACACAGCTCCAAAAGACCTCCAGAGTCCGTCTGCTGATGACCCGTCTCCTCCTGGCCTTGCCAGGACTTTTGCTTTCCCCAAGATCACACGATCTGTCGAGGAGACAAAAGTTTCCACAGAGCAAAAGGCAAATGTCAAATCATCTGAAGAGACACAAGCTGATGCAGAGACGATGGAGAGAACAGAGACATCATTTGAAGAGACGATGGCTCAGAAAAACCTTCAGTGTCCATTTCCTCCTAGCTTCCAACGTCCGTCCCCCGTCAGATCTTCTGCTCTTCCTCAGATTTTGCAGTCTGTGGAGGAACCAGAAGTTGATACGGAGACGATGGAGAGAACAGAGACACCATTTGAAGAGACAATGGTTCAGGAAGACCACCAAAGTCCATTTCCTCATGCCTTCCATCATCCATCCCCCGTCAGATCTTCTGCTCTTCCTCAGATTTTGCAGTCTGTGGAGGAACCAGAAGTTGATACGGAGACAATGGAGAGAACAGAGACACCATTTGAAGAGACAATGGTTCAGGAAGACCACCAAAGTCCATTTCCTCATAGCTTCCGTCCTCCATCCCTTGTCAGATCTTTTGCTCTTTCTCAGATTTCACAGTCTGTAGAGGAGACAAAAATTTGTGCTATGTCAGCGGTAGAACGTCAAAGTCTGTCTTCTGTCCACACCCATCCTTCCTCGTCTGTAAAACTGCCCAAAATTCAGACTCAAGCAAAGCCGTCACTTCAGAAGTCTGAGAAACCTGAGACTCACAAATATGATTCCGCAGTCTCGGGCAGCATTGAGGAGCAGTACATGAAGAACAGCGAGGAGGACGGAGACAAACTGCTTCATGCTAGCATGAAAGACCCATCGTTCATAATTGACATCAAAGCTCAAGAAAACAACCTCCAGCAGCTGGATCGAGCTTTTCAAAATAACAACATTTCCTCTGAAATGTACAACCTGTGCAGAGGAACCGTCAATCAGACACTTAAGAGTGTTGAGCTGCGTCTTGGATGTCTTTTACGGAGATACATCAAACATGTCCAAATGAAGCAATTAAGGTTAGAAAAACTTCCATTGGCTAATGGTTTATTTGATTATATATTTTGTGGTAAATCATTTTACAATTTTCCCCTTAAAAAATTCTAATTTTGGCTCATTGCATCTTTAATCTGTTATACAGGAAGACGCTCGATGGAAATTTCAAGGCCACCAGAAATTTAAGGGATGGACTGGAGTTCAAAAAAGTCCATTCTCAGCTCTGCAAGTTTGACCGTTTCCAGCAGAGTGTGAACAAAATCTGGGACGCCAAGCAAGCCTCCACTGATGAGACGCGAGAACTCTGCATCGCACGGACGGCCCATTTATACCAGCAGGTCAGTAGGAATTAGACAAGGGGGCATTAAAGCATTGATATTGAGTCTAAGACTAGTTTGTCATGTTGTAAAAATGTTAACAACATTAATTATATGGCTGATGTAAATAATAATATAAAACATGTTGTTGTCCTGCCTTCAGGTGAACGCGGTGCATGGCCTACATCTGACAGGCATATCATTTGTGCAAAGGCATGTATCACTGCCTCTGCTCACTGTGACACCCGTGCGGTTCAGCTCCAATTTGTGTCCATCTCCTCCTCGTGGACCACGAACTTCACCCAGCAGAGCCAGTCCAGCACGCCATCCTCAAATCCACCCCAAACCTCTGCACCACACGACCAGGAACACACCAGGCAGTTTCCTGAAGATCAGTCACATTCAATAATGATGGCCAGTGTCAACATAATGGCTTGTATCTGAACCCAAGAACAGATTATTGAAATGTCACAAAATTAAAACAAAAGCGAGGACGCATCAGGAACAGACTCTGGAAAAACAGAAGCACCGGCCTGTAGACATAGGAAGATGAATATAAATATAAAGATTGGTTAACCCATATTAGTGATTTCAAGCTTCGCCAGAGTCAAATAGCCAATGTTATATTAAGGAAGAGCTATGTCTTAATCAGTGTATATTTTTGTTTAAGCTTATATTGTAATAAATGTGTGAAAAAATGAATAATAAAAATGATAAATAATAAAGATATGAATCTCTCTTTATTGTTGGGCACTTAAGTATTTTGATCAATTGATCGAAGCACACCACTGAGTAGATTTGATTTTATCGGCGAAAATGGACATCTAACTGATCAAATGTGAACCGGTTATTTCTTTTAACTGAAGAAAGCATAATTTAAATGAATATGAAAGATGAGTACCTTTTTATTTGTTTAAATTCAAGTTAATTGTTACTTTAATAAAAGGCACATGCGAGTTAGGGATGAGTGTGTAATGATATTAATTATGGCATGTGACTTAAGCATGAACCATGTGAAAGGTTAGTGAACATAATTTCCATATCTTTCTAAATAATTTGCACTGATTAATAAAAAATTAAAATAATAAACCAATGTGAAAGCTTCATAATGTAAGAGATCTCTGCTGCCTGTCTCAGGTGAGGGTGGCGCTAAGTGGTCATCGCCCGCAACCGAGGTTTAAACATTTCCATTTCTAAGCATTTATTCAACGAAAGATAAAACAAATTGTGAAAACATAATATTCATTTCATAAAGGCTGTAGTACTGTGGGAAACATAAATTAAACAGAAATGTACATTTTCGCTGCTCTAGTTGTCTTCCCTCCCAAGCTGAAGTTTTGAAATATTTCTTGCCCACTGTTCATTTTCAAGCGCAGTGGGCGCACCGAGCAAAGTTACTAAAATCTTACTGAAACAAACAGCGGATGGGTCTCCGTCTAGATCGGAGGTGAAATAGAGAAACATGAGGATGACACAGATATATAGTTTATGTACGATCTGTAATTATTTATTCTGCAATCACCGATTGTATAAATGAACATAACTCTGTGAACACCCAAGTCACTTCTTCCTGGGGATATTTAACAGGATGGTAAAGAATTATGAAATATTCATACCTATCCTCATCTTCTCCTCCTCAATGTATTTCGTTCTTCGCGCTTTTGTCCGTCTTCTGTTCTGTTGCTAAAACTAACAATAGTTAAAGTTAATTTTTTTGAGTGTGATTAAAGAAATAAGTTTAAAATCTTAAAATCTCCAGGTTCCATATGCAGAGTGAAATGAGAACAGTCCAGCATTTAGAAATAATTCTTATTAACTGTTATTATTCTTGATTTTTCAAACTGTTAACAGTTTGGATTTTCGAATTATGCCTTTACTTTAGTTGTGCAGATCTGGGCTGAGGTTTTGCCCTTTGAGTGTAAGGTTTCACTGGCTGGGTGTTATTTTTAATTTTGGTAAAAAACTAAAGATTATGTTCCATGAAGATATTTTGTAAATTTCCAACCGTAAATATATCAAAACTTTATTTTTCATTAGTAATGTGCATTGCTAAGAACTTCATTTGGACAAGTTTATGGCGATTTTCTCAGTTTTTTATTTTTTATTTTTTTATTTTATTTTTTTGCATCCTCAGATTCCAGATTTTCAAATAGTTGTTTCTCTGCCAAATATTGTCTGATCCGAATAAACCATGAATCAATGGAAAGCTTATTTATTCATCTTTAGATTAAATTATGTCAAAAAATTTTCATTTTAGACTTTTTTTGTGGTCCAGGTTCACATTTGTGCTCATGATTTTACATACCACTTGCAGAATATGCAAATATGTTAGTAATTTTAACAAAATAAGAGAGTTCATGAAAATAGCATATTATTTTTTTTATATGCTATCCTGAATAAGTTATTTCACATAACAAATGCTTATATGTACTCCAAAAGAAAAAAGAAAAACGATCCCGTTCAAAAGTTTACATACCCTTCGATCTTAATACTTTGTGTCGTTTCCTGGATGATCCAAGTTGTTCATGAGTCCTGCGTTGGTCCTGAGCAGTTCAACTGCCTTCTGTTCTATAGAAAAATCCCCCAGCTCTTGCACGTTCTCTGGTTTTCCAGCATCTTCTGCATATCTGAACATTTTGCAAAAGTGACTTTATGATTTTGAGATCCATCAATTCACACTGAGGACAACTGAGGGACTCAAATGAACATACGGTTCAAATGCTCACCGATGCTACAGAAAGAAAAAAAGGGGGTCATTTTGTCTTATGAGAAAAATGTAACTATCTTCTGTAGCCTCTGAAGGGCAGTACTTAATAAATAAATAAAAATATTTAGGCAAAATAAGTAAAATGTACACATCTCCATTCTGCTCAAAAGTTTTCCACTTCTCTGTCATTTTCCTCCACTGCTGCTGGTCAAAGGAAACGCCCAACGGACAGGAAGAATTGATTTAAAATATAAGACTAAAGAAAATATTTCAGTTGCATAGCCTACTGCATCTATATCTTATATAAAACCTTTATATAAAATACCTAACGTCTGTTCTGTTCGCAGGGTTCGAGTCAAGCAATTTCGCCCCAGCAACATGAGCGCATTCAGCCCGTTCTCTTCAGTCAAATAACACGACTTTATACTTTCCAAACGTCCAATAACTTTACCAAAAATGACCCGATACAGGCGGGAAGGGACATTTTTGAAAATATGACTGCAAATTATTGTTTCTTCGCGGAGTTCGCGCGTTATGCATAATGTCTTTTTGCGGACAAGCGATGCGGGAGTCGTAAACGAAGTGTGCACACAGACGACACAGGTATTTACTTAACACAAAATATTTCTGTTGGCATGAAACGTTAACCATGGACATATATCTGGGATTATTAACAGATGCGATTCGAATACAATAAGGCCTATACAACAAGTATTGCAATAATTAATATTTAGGTCCACACACAGGAGAATCTGAGAAACAACAGCTAAAGTTTTACATTTGGATAGGAATTACGTTCTTTATAATGTTGCGTCACGTGTTAATTAAAGTTCAAAGACTGTTTAATTTTGTTAGCTCTGAATGATGCACATTAAGTTATAGTAGCTAATGCTAATAAAAAAGTATATTATAACATTTAGCACACAACATAATCATTAAACACAAAGCGAATTATATCATGCTCATATAAAGCCCCTGTATTCAGATTTCAAACCGATATTTGCAATATTAATAATGTCTCGTCTGTCCGCTGATGTCTAATGCTTGCTCATTAAGATTAACATAATTATTTCACGCTTTACATTAAACAGGTAAAATTCGCGACTTTAAAGAACTAATTTACCTGGCTGTTCATGAAGTTTGCGTTGTAAGTGTAACGTACAATACAAAGAGCCTTTCCTATTAATTTAAAATCCCAAAAATGGCTTCGGGGAGAGCTTTACTGTTTACTCAATAGCAATCAATGGTTGCCAGGGCAACTCTGACACGTCACTATGGAATGTTCGTGGATGACGTCACTTTGGGCCGCTATAAAAGCTGATTTGGAATTGGAAAATGTTATTTTCATCGTCGCTTGTTATGCGAGTAATATCACTGAGTGACTATCTGTCTGAACGAGTACGAAAATCTTGCTCAATCGTCTTTTCAAAAAAGACCAGAAATTCAGTTTGAAAATATCAAACGGCTCAAGAGCGATCTCTCTCAGAACTGTGTAAACGAGAACTGTTGAAAATCTCTGTAGAACAAGAGTTCTCCTTTAGGATCAGAGATGGCTTTTAACAAGAATACATCTTTTTCATCATCATCTTCATCGTCCTCAGTTGTGGATGAAATGTCAGAGATGTCGCTGAGGAACACATCTCTGGACTCATCCGATGAGGATGTTTCCTCCAGTCACTGTACTGACAGGCTTGTGAAACATCAACTGCTGATGAACAAATTCCTGGACCTTCAGTACAGAGCCCGAGAGCGCCAGGAGGAGTTTCAGTCACTGCTGGAGCGATTTAACTATATACGTTAGTAATCTGGTTTTAGTTATACACTTAAACACATGTAGTTCAGTAGCCTACTCAGACCAATGAGTCGAATAGAGTGGTCAAGTTAATGGTCTTTAATTGGCCTGATTCTTCAAGCCCTCACAAAAAACTAGAACTTCAAATAATAAAAAAAGAATACAAATGAATCAGACACTCATATTTATGCATGTATTGGTATTCAGTTGTACCTAAATGCATTACAAACTGATTAACCAGTAAAAGTAACATTTTAAAATTGATAATAAAATAAAAATAATAGAAGAAATATTCATAATTTTTGTGTTTAAAACTATAAAATCAATTATAATATTCATGGCTTTTTTTCTTAATTTCCAAACATTAAACAATCGACCCTTAACCTTATTTTTTGGACGGAGAACTGTAGAAAGCCCTTAAAACTTCTCTTTTGTTGACAAGCATTCAGGAAAAATTAATGATGCCTAAGGCATTTACAGATTTACTCTAAAGCCCCAAATTGGGATCAGATGCAGAGATGAGATCTGCACTTGACTTTGAGACAAGCAGCGCATATATTTAATTAAATCACAGCCTTAAATCACAGAGATTTGACAGTGACAACAAGCCATTTAATGATTCCAGTTTCATTTTGATAAACTGTGCAACCCTAAGCCATATATTGATCTTCTTTTAATATCATCTAACTGTACTTAACAGTTAACGTACTTATGTTTTACTTCTTGCAGAGGAATCGCTAGAATGGGAGATTGAAAAGTGGAGAAATCCATGTTTCAGCATGGAGTGGCTGGAGGACTTGCAGAAGATCATTGATGAGTTCCAGGCCAATATGGCAAACATGTGAGCCGCCTTCGAGAGAGCTTCAGAAAAATGCAGGAGGTTGCCTTCGAAAAAAAGTTCTGACCGTGAAGGCAAAAGAAGTTAAGTACACCACCAAACACCATCATTCATTAAAAAAGCATATCTTAATTCACTTTGTTGCAGTGTATCTAAATGCTGTTCAAGTAGCTTACAGGTTAAAATTGTGTTGTTTTCAGTAAACCAGAAAATCTGATGCCAAAGTAGTTTAAAAGCAATTCAGTCTCTGCCGACTTGTTCCCTACGGTAGCAGAATGAAGGCAAATTCAACCGCTGCATCAACGTACTCATCAAATCTGATCATCGCCTTGAATAGCATCACCAAATCATCCTCCTGCAGTCCAGCCACAAGCAAGGCACTAAAACTATCAGCAGCGACCATTGAAAACCTCAACAAGGCATTTCAAGATCACTGCTTGGAAATTAAGACTCTCAAGACACCTAAAAAAAAAAGCAAGGTGGTTCAAGATGTGAACAGAGACGTCTTAGTTTCTCCCGTGCACCAAAGCGGATCTGCAGGTCAGCAGCAGAAGGTGAAAAAACTGCCTGCCTTTCCTGTGAAACCCAAGGCAGATGATTTTGGTTTCCCTCAGGTCAAAGAGCTTGTACGGGAGACAAATGTTGAAGTGTTGCCACTAGATAGACCAGTGATAACATTAGACACAGCTCCAAAAGACCTCCAGAGTCCGTCTGCTGATGACCCGTCTCCTCCTGGCCTTGCCAGGACTTTTGCTTTCCCCAAGATCACACGATCTGTCGAGGAGACAAAAGTTTCCA